>NC_133324.1:971387640-971391335 GCF_042186555.1 Aquarana catesbeiana
GGGGTCAGCTGAGTGTGTACAGGTGTGTGTGTGCGGGGGGCAGCTCAATGTGTACAAGTGTGTGTGTGTGTGTGTGGGCAGCTTAATGTGTACAGGTGTGTGTGTGTGTGTGTGTGTAGGGGGTCAGCTGAGTGTGTACAGGTGTGGGTGTGGGGGCACCTCAATGTGTACAGGTGTGTGTGGGGGTGGGCAGCTGAGTGTGTACAGGTGTGTGTGTGTGGGGGGGTCAGCTGAGTGTGTACAGGTGTGTGTGTGCGGGGGTGGTCAGCTGAGTGTGTACAGGTGTGTGTGTGCGGGGGGCAGCTCAATGTGTACAGGTGTGTGTGTGGGGGGGGGGGCAGCTCAATGTGTACAAGTGTGTGTGTGTGTGTGGGCAGCTTAATGTGTACAGGTGTGTGTGTGTGTGTGTGTGTGTAGGGGGTCAGCTGAGTGTGTACAGGTGTGGGTGTGGGGGGCACCTCAATGTGTACAGGTGTGTGTGGGGGTGGGCAGCTGAGTGTGTACAGGTGTGTGTGGGTGTGGGGGCACCTCAATGTGTACAGGTGTGTGTGTGTGTGTGTGGGGGGGGGGGGGGCAGCTCAATGTGTACAGGTGTGGGGGGCTGAGTGCGTAGAGGTGTGACGAAGGGACTGAGTGTGTAAAGGTATTAGGGGGGCTTAGTGCATACAGGCATGATCAGTGAAGAGGGGGTGCCAGATATAGGATCCACCCCAGGTGCCAAATGCTTTAGGTACGCCCCTGGTTGTTCGCCATCTACTAGATAATGATATTGGTAAATCTTTGTTTTCATGTTAAGCCTGGCCAATTCTAAAGACTGGACAGTAATACTCCTTCTCTATTCCTTTCTTTTCCTGATACAATTTATTTATTTAATACATTTTTTTTCTGCTCCTAAACTCCCACAGAGAATAGTTACATGGGTGGGGTTATTTAAGGGAGTGGTGCATGCAGATCATGCTACCCGATTGGTTGCACTGAAGTAAAATGGAAAATTTTATACTTACCTGACGGTAATTTTCCTTTCCTGATGCATAAGCATGACAGCATATATGTATGAGATAGGCTCCGCCCCTCGCCCAATCAGGACTGGTAGTACTATATATAAATGAGTCGCCTCCCCCCCAGGCGGCATTTTCGTAACTATACTCAAATGTGAAACCCACAAGCGAGGAACCTGTATGCTGTCATGTATATGTATCAGGAAAGGAAAATTACCATCAGGTAAGTATAACATTTTCCTGACACAAGCATGACAGCATATACGTGTGGGATGTAGCACGCCAACAAAACCCATAAGAGAAGACCATGCTGAAGTGTTTTAATCAACTCATTTGGTTCACTGCAGCAGAACAAACTCCCCTGCATTCAATGTTGCTTGATTAACTTTTTAATAGGCAAAACATGGTTTGTAGTATATGAACCTAGTTGGTATCCTGTAAAATTCTAGACCACTGAATTCTGCCCATGAGCATGCCACCCGTCTGGTAAAGTGAGCTCTGTACTATATTGATGGATTCATCTTCGCCCTATAAGCCCCTTAGGCTACTTTGACCCAAGATAATGCCATTAGCCTAGTGGACAGTGCAAAGTCTTCTGATAACCGCCAGACCTGAAGAGGCCACTGTCTGACCTTCTAGAGAAGGGCCACTTCCATGTATTTCTTCCACATACAGTCCACTAACCCAGCTTGTGGTGACACAGACATTTGTTTGGACATGCTGGAAGGATGAAGTCTTGACCCAGAAGCAAGGATGCAGACCTTTGTATGGTGCTGAAGAATAAACTAGAGCTATTTTGTTTGCTTGCATGCTTGCTGGACCACGTGTCAGCAGTAATGTGGACTTTGCGAATGACTGCCTTGCCCAACGATGCCACAACATTGCCTTCCACGTGATGGTAGGGAGCTGGAATGGCCTTATATGAAAAGAAATAGCGGCTGGGAACCTGCCATTGTGGTACAGCACATTCTGCAAATTCACAGAAGGGGGCAGAATCCACCAGGCGGAAGGAAGGCAGAAGTTGTAGAGCCAGCAGCTTTGACAAGCTTGCATTTAGACGCTGGGCATGTACTGTCAAACAATTTTTCCGCACCTGTTTCACAGGTGCATATCATTGCAATTATTGACAGCAAGGCCAATTCTTGCTTTCATCAAGAGAAACTCTATAGGGTTACCGTGTGAAGGCGCCACCAACACCCAAAGAACAATTTTTCCGCACCCGTTACTTCTATCCAAAGTCTGTGGTAGAGACACCAGAATTTATCCAAAAAATAAAAAATCTCTAATCTTGTTTCCAGTGCACTACATTGTGGCCTCATCATACAGACTGGCTCCCCAAGCCGCTGCTTACAAAATAAAGGAAGCTTACATGGAAAATGTAATTTTTTGGGGCTTTATAAATGCAATTATTGCTTCAGCAGATTCTAGACGTACAGATCTGCCACTTTACAGGTGGACTAAGGGGACCCCCCAGGCACTATACTGAAATGTTTCATTTTTATGCTTTCACTTTAAGCATCAATAAACCACTGCTTAAAGTGGGGTTCCACCCCAAAAAACAAAAATACCTGGAAAAATTCTTAAAAAAAAAAAACATTTGGATATTTTTTTTTTTTTTTACTTACCTCTAAATGCCTGTTGCTAGGTGGTCCCTCGTAGTCTGCCTGTTCCTCTGCCTGGGCTGGTGACATCACTTCCCCCCAGGCACAGGAAGGGCTCCGCTCTGCTCCCTCCCTCCTGTAAATCATCTGGGACCCATTACAGGTCCCAGGTGATTGAGCGGCCAATCACAGCGCGCGGCGCCGCTCGCACATGCGCAGTGGGTGCCAGGCTGTGAAGCCACAGCCTGGCGCCCACAGTTGAAATGCCGGCGCCGACGAGCGAAGGGGGGGGACGAGCGGGGCTTCGATCCCCCGCATCGCTGGACCCAGGGACAGGTAAGTGTCCAATTAAAAGTCAGCAGCTGCAGTATTTGTAGCTGCTGACTTTTAATTTTTTTGACGGCCCCTCTGGGTGGAACTCCTCTTTAATTAGAAATTATGTTTTTTTACGTTTTTTATTTTTCATTGATACATGTCCCCCAGGGCAGGACCCGGACCCCTATAACCATTGTATGCCCAATTACTTTCATATAAGTCTTCAAATGGGGCACTTTTGATTTTTCACATTCGGGTCCCATAGACTTCAATGGGGTTCAACTTTTGCAAAAATTCTGGTGCGAACTGAACAGGCTGTTGTTCGGCCCATCCTTGCAGGTGGGTTTTATTACAAATTACAATCTTGGAATGCAATTATTTCTTATAATTTTGAGAAAGGTGTCAATAATTTTGTCCAGTCCATTTGGAGACGTTGGAGTTTTGCATGGAATGCATCAGAATTGGCTTTGTTTTCCCCACTTTTTTTGTGTCCCACCAATACAAACAAAACAAAAAAACATGAGAATGCCAAAACATTTGTAATTGCAACAATTTTCTTGGCGAAGTGGTGCATTATCTGACAGAAATGAAGAGGTGCCAACATTTTTGGCCATGACTGTATATACTGCATACATACTACAGACAAGCGCCTGGAGTTCATTAATCCACTGGCTATAAGAACAAGGGAACAAAGTTGGATGTCAGTCCTGTTGTTTTAATGCCATACTTACGAATAATATCCGTTGGGCCATTTCCACTCTTGTTTCCAATTTATCCATGT
>NC_133324.1:971391835-971514932 GCF_042186555.1 Aquarana catesbeiana
GGAGTATTGATTTAAGATTTAATACACCTCTCATCACCACTAATCTTTTGATGGATGAAGGGTATTAACGTACGCCTTTTGGCTTTATGAGCTCTCACTTTGTATGTAATGATTAATAATTGTTTCACTACACCAACTGTAGAGGGGACTTCTACAGGTTAGATCCCTTTTCACACAATAGGTGGGGACACATTCACTAACTAAAAGTTTCCTTGTTGACGTGGTTGCTCTTAGTTGCACATTTAGCATAATTTATCACAACAGATACCCCAATAGAGGTAGCGCCACTTACCCCTATTTTAAAAATTCTCTATACTATAAGTCACCCCCCAGGGGGGGGTTGTCTAAGGGGAGGCTGCACACCTGAGTCCGTGAGCGCGGAAACCCTTTCTTACTCACAGGTCCCCTGGAGCACCAACACGGATCCCACAGTGAGTTAGAGCATAGATTCCCCAGGGCGCGGAGTCTAAGAGCCAGCAGGTGTTCACCAGAGCCTCTAGTGGTGAGGATGGACTGGGCTGCAACTGGCTCCAGGTTGTAGGCTACAGGAGGATGGAGAGGAAACAGCAGCCCAGGACAGCAAGGGATAGTAAGGAGGTAGCCAAATGTCGGGGCGACTAGCAGACAAAGATAACAGAGAACACACCAAAAGTCAGGGTCACAGGCAAACAGGGATAGTCGAGAACGCGCCAAGATCGGTAACAGAGACAGAGACAAACTTAGAGCACACGGCAAACAGGAAGCCAAACACACAATATTGCACGGCAAGGCAGGCTTTGGAGAATACGGTGTTAAATAGTGGTTCCTGTTGAGGCTAGGGGTGGAGCCACACAGAGGGAAGATTACTTAAGCATGCAGGTGTGAGAGTACAAGCCTCAAGGCTGATACACAGACCAGGTAAGAGACAGACAGGTCATGAATGTATTGCTGCAAGGTCATGACACCTACCCCCTACCGCACATAGTAACTGGATCCAAGCCAGTCTCCATATATTTCCGTGGACCTATCCACTGCAGAAAAGAGGCAGTGGGGTTGATTTTAGACATGTGCAGTTCATTTCGTTCCGAATTGAAATTCAGGACAAATTTTTGTTTTTCAGAAATTCAGATGTATTCGAATTTCCGAATTTACAATAGTACTGAATTTCAACAAATCCGAAATAAAGAAAAAAAATAAAAAATCGGACGGACTTCGAAAATAGTTTTAGAATAGTTTGCGATTTTCAAATAGTTTTCGAATTGGAAAAGTTTTCAAACTCAAAAAGTTTTTGAATTCAAATAGTTTTAGAATTTGAATAGTTTTTAAATTTGAATAATTTTTTTAATTCAAATTTGAAGTTTTCAGATTTGAATGTTTGCGCTAGCAGTGAGCCTTTGGCAATCCTCACTCGCAGAGATCACGACATTGTAGGTTTTTAAAGAGGCCCAATGGAGGAGAAAATCTCTGTGTATGCGGACAACGCATTGCTACACCTGGGTGACACCACTGGCTTCTTGGCAAACCGTGATAGAGACCATTCACAGATTTGTTGAATTTTCTGGATTCACAATAAACTGGACTAAATCTGTTCTCATGCCTTTGAACCCCCTGGCTGTACCTCTCCCTGCCAATGCAAGTCAAATTCCTATAGCTTACTTACTTTAAACATCTTGGAGTGGTGGTGTCCCCATTGCCCTCTAGCTACCTCCAGCTGAACTTAGGACCTTTGCTGGACAACACAAAATTGAAAAGCCAAAGCTGGTGCAAACTACCTCTCTCTGTAGTAGGGCGAGTTAACTTAATAAAAATGATCTTGGCCCTGCAGCTCTTATACATCTTCCATAACTCCCCGATATGGATCTCCCAAAAATGGTTCAGGAGCATAGACTCACAATTTAGGGACCTTATATGGAAGGGACAAATTAGTCTGATCACTTTACAATATGGTAAGGACCAGTGGCGGCTGGTGCTCAAAATTTTTGGGGGGGCGGATTTTTTTTTTTGAAAAAAAAATCATCAATTGCCTGCCACTGGTGCCCATCAAACGCTGCCACTGTGCCCATCAAACGCTGCCACTGTGCCCATCAAATGCTGCCAGTGTGCCCATCATATGCTGCCAGTGTGCCCAATCAAACGCTGCCACTGAGCCATCATACGCTGCCAGTGTGCCCATCAAACGCTGCCAGTGTGCCCATCAAACGCTTGCCAGTGTGCCCATCATACGATGCCAGTGTGCCCATCATATGCTGCCAGTGTGCCCATCAAATGCTGCCAGTCTGCCCCATCATATGCTGCCAGTGTGCCCCATCAAATGCAGCCAGTGTGCCCATCATATGCTCCCAGTGTGCCCATCAAATGCTGCCAGTCTCCCTCCCGGGACACCCCCCTCACACCCCCCCTCACATGCCTGACGAAGGGGGTCCTGCGCGACTCCGAAATGTTGCACCTTTTGTGTTGTGATCATGCAATAAATTAAACCGTTTGGATGACACCGTGTGCTGATCCTTGGTGTGCTGGCAAATATCTACATTGTGACTTGACCAGTATCCAGCTGGTTGTTGCTGCAGCACCCGACCTTTAAGAGCTTATACCAGTAACGTGTGCGATGGGAATATGAAACATCCCTCCACGGATGGATCGCGGGACACACCGCTGACACCCCCCCACGCGAGTGGATCGCGGAACACACCACTGACACCTCATACCCCCGCGCGAGTGGATCGCGGGACACACCACTAACACCCCATATCCCCCCGCTTGAGTGGATCGCGGGACACACCACTGACACCCCCCCCGCGAGTGGATCGCGGGACACAACGCTCACACCCCATACCCCCCCGCGCAAGTGGATCGCGGGGACACACCACTAACACCCCATACCCCCCTGCTCGAGGTGGATCGCGGGGACACACCGCTGACACCCCCCCCCCCGCGTGAGTGGATCGCGGGGACACACCGCTGACCCCCCGCGAGTGGATTGCGGGACACAATGCTGATCACCCCCCATGCGCGAGTGGATTGCGGGACACAACACTGACATAAAACCCCCCGCACGAGTGGTGGATCGCGGGGACACAACGCTAACACAACACCCCCCCACAGATGGATCTGGCTCTAATCAGTGCTTCAAAAAAATACACCCTCTCCCGCCCCCGCCATAGGAAGCCATAAGTCCGGCGTCCTGAAAGGGGCCGGGTGCATGGATAAGGAGGCGGCAGCAGGGATAGGGGGGGCGGTGATTGTGCGCCCACAATGCACAGGCCACCACTGGTAAGGACAGAACAGAGGAGGGCTATTGGTCCCACATCCCAAAATGTATTTTCTGGCTTCCCAGTTTGCAGCAGCTAGCTGGTTTGGGTATTCAAAACAGTTCAGATTTGGCCTCTAGAATGGTCACTGCCTCCAATCCTGACCTGACAGCTGTCTCCTACCTAGAGATGGACTTGCCGAGTCTTCCCTCCTCCTCCCCCTACAGCTGATCTTCCCTGGAGAGTATAGAGGTGTCAGGGCTGGGCTCTCAGTCCTTCCTTCTCTGTGCTCAGGTTGCTCAGCTGTCAGATGATGGCCAGTACTCATCGTTCTACAGTGGCTCACCTGTTTGATCATCTCCTGCTCGTCAGTCAAGCCCGCAGCAAGCCTTCTGGCTATTTACACTGCCTGATTCATTTTTTCAATGCCTTCGCCTTGGTCAACATATCTAGTGACTCTCTGCTGTGTTCCTGTTGAAGACTTGCCTGGCTGAGGTCCCTCCTGGTTCCTGATCCTGTCTACTGCCTCCGACTACGCTGATCTCTGGCTTCTTGATTATATGGCTTGTTCTGACTACCCGATTTGACTACTGAACCCTGGCTCTGTTTTGACTACATTTACCAGTTGTATGATTTTTACCATTTTATTTAAAGGTGTGATTTTTACTGCATTTTCTAATTTACACCCCCCCCCACCCCCCCCCCCCCCCCCCCCCCCCCCCCCCCGAGGCACAATCCTAACTATCCTGAAATTTGTAAACAGAAAGAATTTTTTACTTGGAAGCAGAGGAGTATTTTGTATATTTCCCCATTTACTGGTGCAATCCTCAAAACATATGGTCAGCTATGTTCTGAGTATCTACTGTCCCCTAAACAATACTATCAATATCTTCAACTGCAAGCCCAAAGACAGACACTTAGTATAAGTATATCTACAGTATCTATGGTTAAACTCTATGTCCTTTCCCTGAATAAAGTTTCCTGCTTCCTGTCTCCAGTTAAGCAGCAAAGCCCATGTGGACCGTGCACGGTCTGTTTTTTCTTTAGGGCTATATACAGAATTACTAACAGGTTATGGGCCCAGACACCCACCAAGAGAAACCTGAGAGCCCAGCAATAACCTGCTACAGCAACAGTGCAAGATACTGCAACAGAAATAAAAAGAAAATGGGCAATACCATAGCTACAACAAAACTGATATTTGAAAATTTGACAAAACCGCTTAGAAGAAGCAGATTTATAGAACTGAGATTTGCAATGGGACTAATATAAGGAGTAGCTGTTGAGTGGAGGTGTTGAAATACATTGTTCATGTATTTTATGCAACTACTACATCAGTCAGTAGATGGCAGTGTTTATAAGTTTGTATCTATGGTTAAAATCTATGTCCTTTCCCTGAATACAGTTCCTTTTCCTGTCGCAGTTAAGCAGCAAAGCCCATGTGGACTGGGCACTGTTTGTTCTGTAGGGATATATACAGAATTCCTAACAGGAGTCATTGCTGTCAAATCCTGTGAACAGGGAGCAGGGGGCGGAGCTGAGCTTTGTCAATAGACCGACATTGCCTGACTCCGGATCAAACCTGAAGGTGCGCCCCCCATAGCAAACTGACTTACTATGGGGCCACCGAAAGAAGAGGAGGAGCCAAGAGGCCCAGCTCCTTCAGGGCCACTAGGTATAAGGGAAAAAAACTTTACAACCACTTGCCGACTGCCCCATAGCAGATTTACTGCTACATGGCAGCCACACTGCGCAGGATCATGTATATATACATGATCCTGCATGTCTGGGGTATTGGGCGCAAATGCGCACCACCATGGGCTCACTCCCGCTGTACTTGTGCACAGCGGAAGCCGATCAGTGGGGATGTCCGCTGGTACTCATGATCATTCTGTAGACAGGCAGAACGACAGTCTTTCTATGTAAACAAGGCAGATCACCATTCTGTCAGTATAGAAAGCATTGTTCCTGTGTTCTTGCAAAGCAGGGACATGGATCTATTGCCTTTCATTAGTAAAAAGACCTCCCACACAGAGGTAAAACACTAGCTAGGCACACAGTTAACCCTTTAATCACCCCTGATGTTAACTTCTTCCCAACCAGTGTCATTAGTACAGTGACAGTGCATATTTTTAGCACTGACCACTGTATTAGTGTCACCGGTCCCCCAAAAAGTGTCACTTTGTGTCCAATTTATCCGCCCGCAATATCGCAGTTCCGCTATAAGTCGCTAATCGCCGCCATTAAGTAGTAAAAGAAATTTGTATTTAAAAAAATTACATAAATATATCTCATAGTTTGTAGTGGCTACAGTATAACTTATGCGCAAACCAATCACCATATGCTTATTGGGATTTTATTCACCAAAAATATGTAGCAGAATACATATTGGCCTAAATTGATGAATAAATTAGATTTTTTTTTTTTTTTTTGGATATGTTTTATAGCAGAAAGTAAAAAATTATTGTTTTTTTTTTTTTTTTTTTAAATTGTCGCTCTTTTTTTTGTTTATAGCGCAAAAAAATAAAAACTGCAGAGGTGATCAAATACCACCGAAGGAAAGCTCTATTTGTGGGGAAAAAAGGACGTCAATTTTATTTATGTACAACATCGCACGACTGAGCAATTGTCAGTTAAACTAACGCAGTGCCGTATCGCAAAAAAATAGCCTGGTCAGGAAGGGGGGGGGGGGAGTAAATCTTCCAGAACTGAAGTGGTTAAGATACGCCATCTCTGCCTCTAGACAAACAACAAAATGTATACTCCGTCCATCAGGAATAAGTCACATTATAGTGATAATATTGATCCAATAATATTGTATCCATCACCACATTGGTTACATTGGAAATATCCTTCCAACGCTCTCCTTCTACAAAGTCAGCCGCATGAAGCGATCGAGTTTAAAGTCCTATAGCAGGGTATTGTTTGCACATTTCTTTTTGCTTCCTAAACAAAGGTCGTCATTTCCTGTTTTGCAATAAATGCTTATTCAGAGGGGGGAGGGGGGAGAGAGGGAGGGGGGTGAGAGCTCAGAGGAGGGGGGTGAGAGCTCAGAGGAGGGAGGGGTGAGAGGATCGTTGGGCTGTCAGCAGATAGAACAGGAGACGTCTTGGGAAATACAGCATTGGGGTGTTGCCAGTCTTCGTAGATACAAAGGATTCCTCCTCGTTTCACTTCTCTGGATCGGATATATTCTATCAGTAAGTAACATTTTTGTTATATTTTTTCTGTTTATCCGACTAGTTCTCTGTATCTGTGTGCGGGTGCAACCATGTGCACATTTCCAGGTATAAGAAATACACTATATTACCAAAAGTACTGGGACGCCTGCCATTACACGCACATGAACTTTAATGACATCCCAGTCTTAGTCCGTAGGGTTCAATATTGAGTTGGCCCACCTTTTTGCAGCTATAACAGCTTCAACTCTTCTGGGAAGGCCGTCCACAAGGAGTGTGTCTATGGGAATGTTTGACCATTCTTCCAGCAGCATATTTGTGAGGTCAGGCACTGATGTTGGACGAGAAGGCCTGGCTCGCAGTCTGCACTCTAATTCAACCCAAAGGTGTTCTATGGGGTAGAGGTCAGGACTTTGCGCAGGCCAGTCAAGTTCCTCCACCCCAAACTCGCTCATTATTATTATTATTATTATTATTTTTATTATACAGTATTTATATGGCGCCAACAGTTTGCACACTGCTTTACAATGTGAGGGCAGACAGTACAGTTACAATACAATTCAATACAGGAGGAATCAGAGGGCCCTACTCATTAGAGCTTACAATCTAGAAGGGAGGGTCAAGCAGAGTTGCCACTTCATCCCTTTAAACCTGAACACATATGAATTACACGGGTTCTGAGGATAATTTAATGCAGATAAGGCACCAAGTGAGTTTAATTACCACCTTAATCAGCCACAGAACCTGTGTAATTAATATGTGTTCGGGTTTAAAGGGATGAGGTGGCAATTCTAGGGTCAAGTGATACAAAAGGTAATAGCTATCGGGAATGAGCTGATGGAGTAAATAAAAGTACAGTTGTTAGGTTTGGGCAGAATAGGCTTCTCCGAAGAGATGGGTTTTCAGGGATTGTCTAAGCAAGCAAAGTAGGAGATAGTCGGACAGATTGGGGTAGGCAGTAGGGATGAGCTTCGTGTTCGAGTCGAACCCATGTTCGACTCGAACATCGGCTGTTCGATCGTTCGCCGAATTGCGAACGTTATGGGCCGTTCGCGCTAAATTCGTGTGGCGCGTCACGGCCCATAATTCACTGCGGCATCGCAGTGCATTGCTGGCTGATGATTGGCCAAGCATGCACTATGACCCGCATGCTTGGCCAATCACAGCGCCGTCAGTAGAGAGAGCTGTAATTGGCCAAAGCCAGGGTGGCTTTGGCCAATTATGGCTCAGGGGATTTAGTACACACCCCACACTATATAAGGCCGCCTGCACGGCGGCCCTGTGTAGTGTGTGTTCCGGTGTGCTGAGAGATAGAGAGAGAGAGAGACAGTGTCATTTGATTTGAGTTAGATAGATTAGGCAGAACAGTCAGTCAGTTAGCTGCACTTACAGTGTATTGTGTATATATATGCATCCCAGGTGTTGCATATATATATATACACTGTATTCAGTTTAGCTAGATCCGTTCCTGTTATCTTCTATCTAGACTATTTACATTTAGTGCAGTGCGTCCTGCTCACAGTGTTCAGCTAGATCCGTTCCTGCTATTTACATTTAGTGCAGTGCGTCCTGCTCACAGTGTTCAGCTAGATCCGTTCCTGTTATCTTCTAGACTATTTACATTTAGTGCAGTGCGTCCTGCTCACAGTGTTCAGCTAGATCCGTTCCTGCAATTTACATTTAGTGCAGTGCGTCCTGCTCACAGTGTTCAGCTAGATCCGTTCCTGCTATTTACATTTAGTGCAGTGCGTCCTGCTCACAGTGTTCAGCTAGATCCGTTCCTGCTATTTACATTTAGTGCAGTGCCTCCTGCTCACAGTGTTCAGCTAGATCCGTTCCTGTTATCTTCTAGACTATTTACATTTAGTGCAGTGCGTCCTGCTCACAGTGTTCAGCTAGATCCGTTCCTGCTATTTGCATTTAGTGCAGTGCGTCCTGCTCACAGTGTTCAGCTAGATCCGTTCCTGCTATTTACATTTAGTGCAGTGCGTCCTGCTCACAGTGTTCAGCTAGATCCGTTCCTGTTATCTTCTAGACTATTTACATTTAGTGGGGGTGATTTAGTGGGGGTGATAACCCTTCCCTATGTTTTCCAAAAAGCTTAGAAAAGATTTTTTGGCTGGAGCTAAACACGTTAAAAATGTTCAAAATTACAAACAGATTCTACTTAACAACAAACCTACAGTCCCTGTCTTGTTTGCACCGCCTGTATACTGCTGTTCAGAGTATATAGGGCCTGGTGGCCCCACACCTTTCCTTATTTTAATTTGGGTGCGGGGTTCCCCTTAATATCCATACAAGACCCAAAGGGCCTGGTAATGGACTGGGGGGTACCCATGCCGTTTGTCTCACTGATTTTCATCCATATTGCCATGACCCGACATTACATTAAACCCTCAAGCAGTTTTAAATGAGATTTTTTCCTTTAAAAATGACATTTGGTGCAGGGACTGTTCTAAACATGGGAAACACGCGTCACTTTACAGGCATACTATAGACACCCCCCAGGTACGATATTTAAAGGAATATTTCACTTTTTTTTTTTTTACTTTAAGCATCATTAAAATCACTGCTCCCGAAAAAACGGCCGTTTTTAAAAGTTTTTTTTGCATTGATACATGTCCCCTGGGGTAGGACCCGGGTCCCCAAACCCTTTTTAGGACAATACCATGCAAATTAGCCTTTAAAATGAGCACTTTTGATTTCGAACGTTCGAGTCCCATAGACGTCAATGGGGTTCTAACGTTCGTGCGAACTTTCGGTCCGTTCGCGGGTTCTGGTGCGAACCGAACCGGGGGGTGTTCGGCTCATCCCTAGTAGGCAGTTCCATAAGATAGGAGAGGCTTGGAAAAAGTCCAGGAGGCGAGTACTGGAGGAGGTAATGAGGGAACTAAAGAGCAGGAGGTCTTGGGAGGAATGAAGAGGACCATTAGGTTGGTATTTTGAGACTAGGTTAATGATGCAGCTGGGAGCCAAGTTGTGGATGGCTTTGTAAGTTGTTGTTAGAATTTTGAATTTAACTTGTTGGGTGAGTGGAAGCCAGTGGAGGGATTGACAGAGAGGGGTAGCGGACACAGAGCAGTTGGTAAGGTGGATGAGCCTGGCAGCAGCGTTTATGATGGACTGAAGGGGGGAGGAGCATATGTAAAGGTTATCCCGTGAGGAGGGAGTTGCCATAGTCAAGGCGACAGATGACCAGGGAGTGAACTAGGAGCTTTGTGGTGTCATTGGTTAGGGAGGGGCGTATTATGGAGATGTTGTGGAGGTTGAGGCAGCAAGATTTGGAAAACGTTTGGACGTGGGGCTGAATGGATAGTTCAGAGTCCAGGGTTACACCTAGAACCTTGGCATGCGGGGAAAGGCTGATAGTAGTGCTGATCTTGACAGAGAAATCAGGGGAAGAGGCATGTGGGGGGAGGAAAAATTATGAGCTCAGTTTTGGATAGATTGAGTTTGGGGAAGTAGTGTGTCATCCAGGCTGATATGTCTGTTAGCAAATTAGAGATACGTCAGAAGACTTAAGGAGTGAGCTGAGGGGTAGAGAGATAGATTTGAGTGTCGTCAGCATAGAGTTGGTATTGGAAACCATGGGAGGCTATTACCTGACCCAGGGAGGAGGTGTAGATGGAGAATAAGAGAGGTCAAAGAACAGAACCTTGGGGGACCATGACAGAGAAGAGGAGAGGAGGAAGTTGTTGTAAGTGGCACTGAAGGTGCGGTTGCATAAATAGGATGAGAACCAGCGAAGAGTACAGTCACGGAGATCAAAGGCGTGGAGTTTTTTGAGGACCTTGCTTTGTGCACTGGTCCAAATCATTTGGTGGAGGGGGGATTATGGTGTAGGGTTGTTTTTCAGGGGTTGGGCTTGTCCCTTTAGTTCCAGTGAAGAGAACTCTTATGCCCTGTACACACGGTCGGACATTGATCGATCATTCCGACAACAAAATCCATGGATTTTTTTCCGATGGATGTTGGCTCAAACTTGTCTTGCATACACACGCTCGCTCAAAAAGTTGTCGGAAAATCCAATCGTTCTGAACGCGGTGACGTAAAACACGTACGTCGGGACTATAAACGGGGCAGTAGCCAATAGCTTTCATCTCTTAATTTATTCTGAGCATGAGTGGCACTTTGTGCGTCGGATTTGTGTACACACGATCGGAATTTCCGACAACGGATTTTGTTGTCGGAAAATTTTATAGAAAGCTCTCAAACTTTGTGTGTCGGAAATTCCTATGTGTGATGGAGCCTACACATGGTCGGAATTTCCGACAACAAGGTCCTATCACACATTTTCCATCGGAAAATCCTATCGTGTGTACAGGGCATTAAGGTGTCAGCATACCAAGACATTTTGCACAATGTCATGGTCCCAACTTTGTGGGAACAGTTTGGAGATGGCCCCTTCCTGTTCCAACATGACTGCACACTACGGATGGATGAACGGTTCGGCCCGAGCATGAGTTTGGGCGGAATATTTGCTGGTCCCCGAACACCCGAATTATCGGGGCGTTCAACCATTTGTTCGGCCCACCGAATGACCACAATGCACTGCGCCACTGCACATGCATTAAAAGCCCTGATTGGCTGAAATAATGAAAGCTTTGCCCAATCAGGGCACAGAGCACTTTTAGAGCCATGATTGGATGCTGTCATAATAACCATCCAATCATGGCTCATTGCTCTTAGTCCCACCCCACACTATAAAAGTATTCTTTCAATAGCAGCCATTTTTAGTGTGATATCGGCATGGAGAGAGATAGAACAGGGCTCTGTTCAGTGCTACTAGAGAGTTAGTGTGCTATTCTGATTCTATTGTCAGTGTAGAATATCAATATAATGTGAATCTAGTGATAGTTTAGTCAGTGTGAGTTTGGTGACCGTTTAACACAGTACAGTATATTTCATTGCTTTACTGCAAGTTTAACGCGGTATATTTCAGTGCGTTACCTTCTGTTTAACACAGTATAGTTCAGTGTGTTACTGCAAGTTTAACGCCGTATATTTCAGTGTGTTACCATCTGTTTAACGCCGTATATTTCAGTGAATTAGTGCTTGTTTAATGCAGTATATTTCTGTGCGTTACTGCATGTTTGATGCAGTATATTGCAGTGTGTCTGTGCAGTTTTACTGCAGCATATTGTAGTGTGTCAGTGGAGTGTGTCTGTGTAGTGAGTACTCAGGTTAAAGTGCACCAAATACCACTTCCCATTAATTAAAGTACATCCACGTAAACATTTCTACATCTTTATTACATTTTCTTAATAGCCCCCCCTCATCATGTCTGGGAGGCCAACAAGGAGAGGCAGACGTTCCCACTGCACTGTGAGGGGGCCAGCTGCGTATGTGTCCACAGGCAAAGGTGGACATGGTCAGTCCTCAGGCAAGACATAATTTCCTCTGTTTAGTGATGTTGTCCGTACTATCCAGCCACAGCATGCAAAGGAGGTGGTGGACTGGCTTACTAAACCATCCTCATCCTCCTTCGTCACCCAAGCAGAGACTAGTGGGCAGTCCCCTGCAGCTGCCAGAGTGGCTAAACCTGCCTCCTTGTCCACATCTATTCCTGCCATAGCCCCAGCATCAGGCTTGGAGTCAGCTGAGTTATTTGAACACAGCGTCAGCCACTTGCACCTTGACGGTGCACAGCCTATACTTGATTCAGATGGTTGGTTCTGAGGTTGAGGAAGGCAGGAACATGAGCCTACAGAGAGGGGAGAACACTGGTACACAAATTGGCAGTCATGTTCCCCCAGCTGCAGCATATTGCCAAGTTGGCTCCAGTGGTAATGAGGATGGAGGAGATGATGATGATGATGATGATGATGAGGTCACTGACGCAACTTGGGTGCTGGAAAGAGAGGAGGAGGAAAGTGAGGGTGAGGCACAAGCCCAATGAGGCAGCCACCATGAAAGAGTAGAGAGCAGCCACCCTATTCCATTGCATTGTGGAGCTGTTATCTCCCGGTCCACTTCCCACAGCTCAGCTTTCTGGGCCTTTTTTAGCACATGTGCAGCCTATCGCACTGTTGCAATTTTCAAACTCTGTCTCAAGCACATCAAGCGTGGCAAAAACACCAGCCATTTGGATACTACATGCTTGACAAAGCATTTAACCTCCTACCACTCAGCCCATTGCCAAGAGCACCTGAATGCCACAGAAAAGGGGCGCAAATCTGTTCTTCTTTCTTACTCACCTCAGTCTGCCCCCGCTATACTGCATGACCTCCCAGCAGCCTCCACTGACAGGGATGATGATATAGCGCAGGGTGTCCCAGGTCCTTGCAGCATATCTGCCAGTAGCACACCACCAGCTGTAGGCTATAGCTGGTAAATTTCTCTGCCCCATCTGCTGCAGCGAAAAAATAAAATACAGTCACTGCCACCCACTTGCCCAGGGTCTAAATTCAAGATTGTCAAAGGTGCTGGCTCTACAACTTTTACAACATTTTCGTCTGGTGGATTCTGCCCCTTTTGTGAATTTGCAGAATGTGCTGTACCACAATGGCAGGTTCCCATTCGCTATTTATTCCCGCGTAAGGCCATTCCAGCTCTGTACCATCATGTGGAAGGCAATGTTGTGGCATTGTTGGGCCGTGGGCCACATAGGTTTTATTTTTAGCCTTTTAAACGTATTGCCCATAGGTATATACTTTCCAATGAGTTCACATACAGTCTTTTTGAAGAATTCCCATTTCTGTTTTGTGTCCATTGATGCCAATATTCCCTCGCAGTCCAAATCTTGGAGAGCAGCCCTCATCCTTGGAAAATTTGCTCTCTTAAAGTGAAGTGTTTTTATCTTTCCCGTATGTGTTTGTTGCTTACAGCTAACATTAAATGAAATCATGTTCCTTTATATGAATATTGGTAATAAGCTCTGCATGTGTCTGTGTGAACTACTACCTGACATGGATTACAGGTATCGAATGGACTTTAAGTTCCTGAAGGTATAGCTTTGCAAGTTACAACCTCTCAGTCTGCTCTGTACACTCTTCTGCAAACTTCTTCTTCCCCTGGACTATATCCTACCTGATGCTTTGTCTCTCCCTCACTTTCCAGCTCTACAATCTCAGCCAACCAGGTACAGTCTGCCACCTCAACCTTTTCTCCCTCCTTATCACTAAAGCCCACTTCGCAGCTGCAGGAAAATCACTGGCAAATGCAGCTTTCTGCCTGTTGTCCCCTCCCTCAATGTAGGAAACCACCATTATTGGCCCTTCTAAGCCCCCTGACCACAATTCAAAGGCCATGAATTACACGATTGGTAATTTCTTGCTATGGCAGTGAATAATCGCATTAGTTTATGGTATTTTATGAACTGTGAATGGCTAGAGTTCAGGTCGAACCCATGGACAAACAGAACTGGAAGCTCTTCACTAGCAGGAAGTGCTGTCATTATTTAGCCTGCCATTTTCCTGCCTGTGCAATTCTTACCTCCTTGCTGCAGCGCTTCTTGTAAACCTGTATCTCCTTCACATGTGTTGTTTGGCTTCTGTGCTCACCTATGGGCATCGCCTGCTATTCTGTGGGTTTATATTTTCTTCCCTTTCATCACTTCACGGCCCGCCTCCTAGTTGGCTTGCCTATATAAGACATGCATAGTGTAGCCCACATTCTTGAGCAACTCCCCAGTTCTTTGAGCTCTTGCTTACTAATACATGTATCCTGTGTCTGACTACCTGTGTACCAATTCCAGCTATGTCTACCATCTGTGATTGCTTGCTGCCCACCCTGACCTTGACTTGTTCCCGGTTTTCCTTCAGGCTCCTGCAGCTTGTACTCTGCACATGTGAGTGGTCTCTGCATCCTCAGCTGGGGGGTGTGACTTGGTTCCAGCTTGCTGCAAGTTCATTCCCATCATCAGGGGCCCTGGTGAAGAAGCAAACTGGGGCTTCATGCCAAATCGGGGTTCTCCAGGGCAATCTACAGGGGCTCACTGTCACAGACTCCGGACAGTTTGCTCAGGCCATGAACTCCTTGGAGACACTGCAGCCTTTTCTGGAACAGCTTCAATGTTTGTCTTAGAGAGTTGACGTCCAGCAGGCTTATCTAGAGTGGGCTGTGCAATGGCCACAGAAACTTTCCTTCTGTTTGGACCAGCTGCAGGTTGTGTCCATTTCCCCTCCCTCCATTCCTGCTCTGGTTCCTATTGCTCCGGCTCCCTTCTTCCTCCTGTGCCGGATAGGGATGGGCTCAGGCGTGTTCGGATCGTAGCCCCAATGCACCTGAGCAATCTTGCCAGGAAGCTCTTCAGAACACCACCAATCATAGGCAGTGTGTGTATGTGCAGCTGCGAACTGGGAAATGCCTCACTGCCTATAATTGGTGGTGTGCAGTGAGAGCATCCCGGCTGGATTGCTCAGGTGGGTTGGGACTATGATCCGAATATGCTTGAGCCCATCCCTAGTGCCGGACAGTCTTTCAAAACTCCATCAGCCTCTGCTGGCTCACTTTTCTGGTGATCCAAAATGTACTAATTCGTTTAGCACTAGCGGCACTCCATTTCCCTTCTGATAGCTCCAGGGTGGTGTACATAATATCACTCCTTTCCAGTGAGGCTCTGGCTTTGGCCTCACCACTGTGGGAGTGTCAAGATCCTACTATTTCCAGTCTTACTGCACTCTAGCAAGCTTTCTGTAAGCCCTTCAATGTGCCTGACAGGGCCTCATCCGCTGCTGGAGCACTTTTTGGCTATGTCAAGGAAGCATGACTTATCAAGGAAGTTGATAACGCAGTTCAGTTTCGCACCTTGGTCTCGGAACTAGCATGGAATAATTAGGCCCTTATCGCAACCTTTTGGCAGGGTTTAGCAGATCGTATTAAGAACTAACTTCCTGGCAGAACCATACCCTCCACCCTGGATGACTTGATCACCCTTAGCATACAATTGATGCCTGCTTCCAGGAGGGAAAACTGGAAAGGGCTTGTCTACTCCTCCAGTGGATTATATAGCTCCTGTTTTCTAGGAAGCTCCTGAACAGCCCACCTCTGCAACTATGTTGGCATCTGAAGAACCTATGCAACTAGGGCAGACACACCTCATGCCACAAAAGTGATAGCATCCCCTAAAACTCAGTCTATACCTTTACTGCAAGGCTGGTGGTCACATACTAAAGTCCTGTGTGCCTGGGAAATCTCTCAGGTCTAGGTCGCTCAGAGGGGGATGATCTAGACCAGAACTTGAATTCCACCACCTTCCCTCGATTTGTCATACCCATCTTCATTCATTTAGCCCTGAACTCATATCAAGTATCTGTATATATTGACTCTTGGGCAGCTGGGAACTTCATTAAGCAGTCCCTGCCCTCTGAATTGGGCTTTCCTCTCGTTCCCTTGACGATGCCCCTCTCGGGAATTTGCAGTCAATGTCTTTACCTTGGCCTTAGGACCCCTACGATTCCGAACTACCTCCATAATTATGCATGTCGGTTACAATGCCATCAGACTTGTCTCCCTAAGGTGCTCCCACCTCTCTCTATACCCGTAACTGAGGTCACCACCTCTCCAATGTTCCCTCAACATTATCAGACCTTCCAAAAAGTTTTTGTAAAAAAGCTGCTGACCCTCTGCCTCCTCACCATCCCTACAATTGCGCTATTGATCTCCAACCTGGGACTACTCAACTGCGGGATCAAGTCCATCCTCTCTTCATTTCTGAGACTCAAGCCACGTTTGAGTACATTCAGGAAAATCTGCAGAAAAGATTTATCTAAAAGTCCAAGTCTCTCGCTGGGGCTGGCTTCTTTGTGGAGAAAAAGGATGGTATGCTCCAACCCTACATTGATTATAGAGGTCTCAGTGCCATCACCATTAGGAATTAGTACCCATTTCTCCTGTTTTCTAAACTTTTTAATAGGCTTCAGGACACTCGAATCTTCACAAAATTAGACCTTCATGGAGCATACAATTTGATTGGGATCTGAGAGGGTGATGAGTGGAAGACAGCTTTCAACACCAGAAATAGGCAATATAAATATCTTATAATGCCTTTGTGGCTTGTGCAATGCCACAGCTATTTTCCATAACTTTGTTAAAGACATTTTCACTGATCTCTTATACATTTGTGTATTTGCATAATATACAGATTTTCTCTCCATATTTGAATACTCATCGTTAGTGCGTATGTACGGTTCTGCAATGTCTTCGGGACCACGACCGTGTGCAAAGCTGAAGAAATGCATCTTCAAGTGAAGCCAGGTTCCTTTCCTTGGTTACATAGTCATAGATAAAAGGCTTTTTATGGACCCAGCCAAACTTCAGGCCATCTCCAACTGGCCTCAGCCCTCTGGTCTGAAAGCAACGCAATGCTTTTTGGGGTTCACCAATTTCTATTGTCAGTTAATTTCTGGTTATTCCACTCTGGTGGCCCCAATCACTTCTTTGACCCAGAAGGTTGATGGTGCTAGAACCTAACCTTCTGAAGTAGTCAAGGCATTCTACAAACTCAAAGCAGCCTTTCTCTCGATATCTATTCTCATTCGTCCAGACATTCTCTAGCCCTTCTTTTTGGAGGTAGACGCTTCATCCTTGGGTGTGAGGGCTGTTCTTCTCCAAATGCATAACGGCAAGCTTTAAATCCCAGACAAGAGCGAAGGGCTCTCTTTTTTTGCCAGGTTTAACTTTGGCATTACCTTTTGGCCTAGTTCTAAAAATGGCCATGCTCATACCTTTTCCAGATCCTTTGACATTGCTGACTCTGAGTTACATGTTGAACCAGAACCCATTATTATGGCCACCACCCATCTTCAGTCTTCATGTAGCCCATCCGGAAAGACCTTTGTGGTCCCTCCCTTTGCTCCAGGCTTCTCAAATGGGCACATGATTCTGAACTCTCTTCTCATTCAACTCATTCTGGTGTACAACATACCTGTGCTTTCCTGCAGCGTTACTACTGGAGGCCCTCCTTTCGGAAGGATGTTGAAGATTATAATTAGGCTTGCTCCATTTGTGTGCAGTCTAAGTCTTCCACATATGCTCCAGCAGGACTTATTTTACTCCTACCTATTCCAGATGAACCTTGGCATTGCATCTCCATGGACTTTATCTGTGAACTACCCCCCTCAGCAGGCTCCACCATTATCTGGGTGGTTGTGGACAGGTTTTTCAAAATGTGTCACTTAACTCCACTTCCAGGACTACCCTCAGCTGCCACCCTGACTTCCATCTCATCAAGGAAATCTTTTGTCTTCATGGTGTGCCCTCACACATCATCTTCGATAGGAAAGTTCAATTTACAGCTCGTTTCAGGAAGCTCTGGCCTCATCCTTTAGAATCAAGTTGGACTTCTTCAGGGGGCCTTCACCCGCAGTCAAATGGGCAAACTGAAAGGGTCAACCAGAATGTTGGTGCCTTCTACCCTGGGCTGAGTTTGCCCTCAATAACCACGCTAATGCCAGAACTGTTGAGTCTCCCTTTTTCACAGTGTTTAGTCATCATCTTATACAATCCTTCAATTCCATCTGGCCAGACTATTCTAAGAACTTACATCTGGCAGCTTCCAGGTACAAAGTAGCTGCAGATCGCGAGTCACAAATTCCTACCCGGTGACAAGGTTTGGCTCTCTTATCCGTCTCTGAGAACCCTCTATGAAATGTGCTCCTCATTTCATTGGTCTCTTTACAATCCTCTGCCAGGTTAATCATATCTCTTTAAAGCTCTGACTCCCTTCACATTTGAGGTTCTCTAATGTTTTCCATGTTTTTCTCTTGAGGCCGTACATCAAGGGTAAGCAACCTTGGCACTCCAGCTGTGGTAAAACTACAAATACCATCATGCCTCTGCCTCTTAGAGTCATGCCTGTGATTGTCAGGGTCGTCTCATGGGACTTGTAGTTTCAAAACAGCTGGAGGGCCGAGGTTGCCTACCCCTGACGTACATCATCAATAGGTTTTCATTTTCCCATACTGTTTGTCATCCTTCTCCAACAGTCAATGCCACAAATCAGTATGAAATAAAGGAAATCTTGGATTCCTAATTCTCCAGCGGGAGGCTTTTATATCTAATTGACTGTAAGGGATTTGATACTGAGGAAAGCTGTTGGATTCCTTCTACGGATGTTCCTGCCTTCTTTTGATGAAACTTTTTCATCAGAAGTTTCCTCTCAAGCCTGGCTCTAAATGGGTGGGGAGGCCTCGTAAGAGGAGGGTGCTGTCATGTTTTATCCTGCAGTTTTCCTGCCTGTTTAATTATTACTTCCTTGCTGCAATGCTTCTCCTAAACCTGTATCTTCTTCGCATGTGTTGTTTGGCTTCTATGTTCACCTATGGGTTCCATCTGCTATTCTGTGGGTTTATATTTCCTTCCCTTCCATTACTTCCTGACCCGCCTACCAGTTTTTTTGCCTATACTACTCATGTACTAACCCCAGATTTATCTACAGCAGAGATCTTCAAACTACGGCCCTCCAGTTGTTCAGGAACTACAATTCCCATCATGCCTAGTCATGTCTGTGAATGTCAGAGTTTTACAATGCCTCATGGGACGTGTAGTTCTGCAACAGCTGGAGGGCCGTAGTTTGAGGATCCCTGATCTACAGTCTGTGCTTGTCTAAGCTCGTCCAGATCCCTGCTTGTTCCTGGTTTTCCTTCTGTCTCCTTCTGTTTCTATTCTGCACATGTGAGTGATCTCCGCATCCTCAGCTGGGTGTACCTGGAGGGCCATGACCTGGTTCCAGCTTGCTGCAAGTTCATCCCCACCATTAGGGACTGTAACGGACCTCCGGTCCTCAATAGGACTATGTCCGCTGTAAATGCTTCCTCTGTCCAGTACCACACCACCCAGGACCCTTTAGCCCACCCAGTCACTAGCCATAACTCAGTGTAGGGTGAAAAACATAAAACTGTATATTGAAACACATGTACAAACAGATATACAACTCAGGGGACAATCACCCCCTCCCTTGGATTCAGGGCAGGGTAAACTGTCCAATCAGCAATAAGGAACATACAGGGCAGGTGTATTCAAACTTCTCATCAGTAAACAGTCTTATCAGCAGGGAGGGGCTGCTAGAGGAATCCCCCGCCCCTCCACATAGACATACATCCCATAATATACTTTTCTCCTAAGGCAGACAGACACAACAGAACAATGGAATACAACCACACCCCAAACGATCTCAGCAAAGAGTCCATGAACAGCATGAGACAACACACAATATATACATATATACAACATTCCAGTGTGGCTGTACAGCGAGTCCAACTAGCACAGATCAGACTGGGGTTCTCGGTCACCCTGTGCTCCTAATAGACACAGGGTCATTTACATATAGGAGGGTCCGGGGGAGCTGGACATGGAGTTTCCAGAGCTCTACAAGGTGAGCTGGATTGCACAAGCCCCCCACCCAAAGTGACTCCCGTCACACAGCTCCCCTTTCGGCAGGGGACTAACACAGGAAGAGACCCAAAGTTAGTCAGTAGTTCCAGTCCCCAAATGCCGGTATCAACACAGTACCCCAAATAAATTGTCCCAAACATAGCAGTACTCACCCAGCCAACCTCTGCCTCTCTCAGAGAACATACTCGCCGCTGGGGAAAAGTGTAGACTGGTCCTTCTCCCTGGAGTCCTTTCAGCCGTTGGAGAGAAGACAGAATGACTGGGCTTTACTGGGAATCTTGTTGATGGGAGAGCCAATCTGCATTTTGGTGTTGGCTCCCCCTTTGGTACTGAATAGTGAAGTTGTACGGTTGTAAAGCCAAACTCCACCTTAGCAAGTGGCCGTTATCCCCGAGACTCGATCCAGCCAGATGAGGGGGTTGTGGTCTGTGAGAATGGTAAACTCCCTGCCGTACAAATTAGGGTTGCAGTTTTTTTCAAAGTCCATAGTATAGCCAGGCATAGGCCACCTCCCTGTCCAGAAACTTTCTGCTAAGGAAGACCACCGGGTGCTCCTCTCCCTTTTCATTTACCTGGCTGAGGACAGCCCCTAGCCCATTCAGTGGGGACGGAAAGTATTCAGACCCCCTTAAACTTTTCACTCTTTGTTATATTGCAGCCATTTGCTAAAATCATTTAAGTTCATTTTTTTTCCGCATTAATGTACACACAGCACCCCATATTGACACAGAATTGTTGACATTTTTGCAAATTTATTAAAAAAGAAAAACTGAAATATCACATGGTCCTAAGTATTCAGACCCTGCTGTGACACTCATATATTTAACTCAGGTGCTGTCCATTTCTTCTGATCATCCTTGAGATGGTTCTACACCTTCATTTGAGTCCAGCTGTGTTTGATTATACTGATTGGACTTGATTAGGAAAGCCACACACCTGTCTATATACGACCTTACAGCTCACAGTGCATGTCAGAGCAAATGAGAATAATGAGGTCAAAGGAACTGCCTGAAGAGCTCAGAGACAGAATTGTGGCAAGGCACAGATCTGGCCAAGGTTACAAAAAAATTTCTGCTGCACTTAAGGTTCCTAAGAGCACAGTGGCCTCCATAATCCTTAAATGGAAGACGTTTGGGACGACCAGAACCCTTCCTAGAGCTGGCCGTCCGGCCAAACTGAGCTATCGGGGGAGAAGAGCCTTGGTGAGAGAGGTAAAGAAGAACCCAAAGATCACTGTGGCTGAGCTCCAGAGATGCAGTCGGAAGATGGGAGAAAGTCGTAGAAAGTCAACCATCACTGCAGCCCTCCACCAGTTGGGGCTTTATGGCAGAGTGGCCCGACGGAAGCCTCTCCTCAGTGCAAGACACATGAAAGCCCGCATGGAGTTTGCTAAAAAAACACCTGAAGGACTCCAAGATGGTGAGAAATAAGATTCTCTGGTTTGATGAGACCAAGATAGAACTTTTTGGCCTTAATTCTAAGCGGTATGTGTGGAGAAAACCAGGCACTGCTCATCATCTGTCCAATACAGTCCCAACAGTGAAGCATGATGGTGGCAGCATCATGCTGTGGGGGTGTTTTTCAGCTGCAGGGACAGGACGACTAGTTGCAATCGAGGGAAAGATAAATGCGGTCAAGTACAGGGATATCCTGCACGAAAACCTTCTCCAGAGTGCTCAGGACCTCAGACTGGGCTGAAGGTTTACCTTCCAACAAGACAATGACCCTAAGCACACAGCTAAAATAATGAAGGAGTGGCTTCACAACAACTCCGTGACTGTTCTTGAATGGCCCAGCCAGAGCCCTGACTTAAACCCAATTGAGCATCTCTGGAGAGACCTAAAAATGGCCGTCCACCAACGTTTACCATCCAACCTGACAGAACTGGAGAGGATCTGCAAGGAGGAATGGCAGAGGATCCCCAAATCCAGGTGTGAAAAACTTGTTGCATCTTTTCCAAAAAGACTCATGGCTGTATTAGATCAAAAGGGGCTTCTACTAAATACTGAGCAAAGGGTCTGAATACTTAGGACCATGTGATAAATAAGTTTTTCTTTTTTAATAAATCTGCAAAAATGTCAACAATTCTGTGTTTTTCTGTCAATATGGGGTGCTGTGTGTACAATATGGGTTGCTGTGTGTACATTAATGAGGAAAAATAATGAACTTAAATGATTTTAGCAAATGGCTGCAATATAACAAAGAGTGAAAAATTTAAGGGGGTCTGAATACTTTCCGTCCCCACTGTATGTGGAGGCATCCGTCTGTACAATGAACCTTCACTTGTAGTTTGGAGCTTCCAGGATGGGGTCGCGGGAAAGGGCCTCCTTCAGCTGGTCAAAGGCGGCCTGGCAGGCCAGGGTCCACGTCACCACCCTGGACATAGTCTTCTTGGTCAGGTCCGTCAGCGACTTGGCAATTGTGCTGAAATGGGGCACAAATTTGCGATAATACTTAGCAGTGCCCAAAAAGGCCATAACCTATTTTTTATTCTGAATAGTGGGCCAGTCCCTAATGGCTTTGATTTTAGCTGGTTCGGGGCGCAGGCTGCTCCACCCGGTATCCTAAGTATTGGACCTCGACCATTCCCATCTGGCACTTATTGGGCCGGATAGTAAGGTCGGCCCCTGTAATTAGGTCTAGGATGGTGCCCACATGCCGGAGGTGGTCTTCCCATGTTTCACTGAAGATGGCAATGTTATCAAGGTAGGCGCAGGCAAATTCTTGGCAGCTCTGCAGCAACTGATCCACCATGCGCTGGAAGGTGGCAGGGGCATTCTTCATCCCAAAGGGCATGCTGTGAAATTCAACAGTAACCCTAGCTCAAGTCCAGTGTAGTGACATTGCAGGCCCCAGCCAGACGGTCCAGTATGTCATCTATACGGGGCATCGGGTAGGCGTTGCTAACGGTGTGGTCATTAAGATGTCGGTAGTCTACACTAAATCTAATGGTGCCATCTTTCTTGGGTAAAAGAGCAACAGGTTAGTCCCGGGGGGTCTGGAAGGGTTGGATAATTCCCAGGTCCAACATTTTATTCAGTTCTTGTTTTATGATGTTCCGGACAGATTCTGGAACTTGCTAAGGGACTTGTTGGATGGGCCGGGTTTGCAAGGTTTCCACATGATGAGTGGTGAGGGTCGTCCTTCTTGGCCGAGAGAAAAGGACGGGACAGCGGTGGTGCACAACAGTTTTCATAGACAAATGCTGTTCCTGGCTGAGCTGGGGGCTCAAGGGTAACTTGTGTACGTCAGCCAAGTGGTGCGCTACCTTCAGGAGATCAAGCAAGACTTTGTTGTCTTCTTCAGAGAGTAGGGTGCAGACCGCCAGGAAGGGAAGGTTTCTGTCATGATATTCCTTGATCATCTTGACATGCACATTCTTTTACCGCTTCCCCCGATCATCCAACGCGAGAACATAGTTGGTCTCATTTAACTTCTTGATGATTCGAAGGGGTCCCTCCCATGTGGATTGTAATTTGTTTTGTATATCGGTACCAAGCTCCCGAGGGACCCTGGTGAAAAAGCAGGCCAGAGCTAAGACTCCACACCCTGGGGAGTGATCTACAAGGGCTCACTCTTACAGATTCCTGGCAAGTGATGCTGGATGCTATCATGGTGAATGGCCACATTCATTTGCAGTTTCTGCAAACAGGTTGGGTTTTCTTCAAATCCATGCTCAACCCAAACCTCATCCCTACCCAGGACCCTGTAATCTTCTATTGTGTTAGCACATGCAATGTGTAAATGACCCCCTCACTGCCATAACACATAATGGAGTTTAGGAGGGGGTGAATGGGTACTGATCCCTGTACTACAATATAACCCTTTAGAACAAGAAAATAAGTTTTCTTGCTTCTGACAACACACAAATCATGTCACCCACTAATCTTCAGATCTCTTGTATTCCTTCAGATAAAACCATTTCCTTAACTTAGTTTATTCAATGTTCAAATTATAATATAAAAAGGAGGAAGATATATTCCCGACACAATGTTTCCACAGATTATTAAATGTCCTTTTTTCCCCCAGGGAGATTATTGTCAGGAATCCTCCCATGTATTATCTGTGTTCCTCTGTATGAGGATTCCTATGACTATGAGTCTCAAGCTGTCTATAGATGGATCAAAATTCGGCCAGTTCAGCGAGGACTTGCCACATTTCAATCCATGTATGGGCACTGTGGTTGCACAGAAGTCCAACTACTGATCAACTTCTGTACAACAGCCCTGCTGGAAAATTTTTCTCTCGATCAGCTCTGCAGGAAGTCTGCCCGCTGTCTGAATACAATCACACACTGGGGTTGATTTACTGAAGCTGAAGAGTGCAAAATCTGGTGCAGCTCTGCATAGAAACCAATCAGCTTCCAGGTTTTTTTGGCAAAGCGTAATTGAACAAGCTGAAGTTAGAAACTGATTGACTGCCATGCACAGCTGCACCAGATTTTGCACTCTCCAGTTTTAGTAAATCAACCCCAATGCGTGGATGGGAGAATCGGGTTATTTTTTTTGTTCAACCCACTGGTTGCACAAAAAAAAAGGACTCATATATGGCCAACTTCATTCGCAGCCTCGCCCTGTGTAGGAATGTACAGAACTGGTCACTTTGGTTAATGAGTGTCAGATACTTTCACTTTTGTTTCTTTCTTCTGCTCCCAGGGATGGCATCTGCGGATCTGAGGAAGGAGCTGGAATGTTCGATAGAGACATATGGAAGAAACAATGGCGGTGCAGAGGAGGTGCAGAGACATATGGAAGAAACAATGGCGGAGCAGCGACATATGGAAGAAGCAACAGCGGATCAGAAACATATGGAAGAAACAACAGCGGTAACGAGACATATGGAAGAAACCACGGCAATGCAGAGACATATGGAGAAAACAATGGGGGTGCAGGGACATATGGAAAAAACAACAGGAATGCAGAGACATATGGAAAAAACAATGGCAGATCAGAGACATATGGAAGAAACCATGGCAGATCAAAGACATATGGAAGAAACAACAGCAGTAACAAGAAATATGGAAAAAACAACGGCAATGCAGAGACATATGGAAAAAACGATGGGGGTGCAGCGACATATGGAAGAAACGATGGCGGACCAGAGACATATGGAAGAAACAACAGCGGTAACGAGAAATATGGAAAAAACAACGGCAATGCAGAGACAAATGGAAAAAACAATGGGGGTGCAGAGACATATGGAAGAAACATTGGAGGTGCAGAGACATATGGAAAAAACAATGGCGGTGCAGAGACAGATGGAAGAAACTTTGAAGGCGCAGAGACATATGGAAGAAACAATGGCGTTGCAGAGACAAATGGAAAAAACAATGGTGGTGCAGAGACAAATGGAAGAAACAATGGCAGGGCAGCAGCATATGGAAGAAACAATGGCGGTGCAAAGACATATGGAAGAAACAATGGCGGTTCAGAGACATATGAAAGAAACAATGGCGATGCAGAGACCTATGGAAGAAACAGAGGTGGTACAAAGACAAATGGAAGAAACAATGGCGGTGCAGAGACATATGGAAGAAACACTGGCAGCGCAGAGACATACAGAAGAAACAATGGCGGTGCAGAGACCTATGGAAGAAATCATGGCGGTGCAGAGACATAGGGAAGAAACAATGGCGGTGCAGAGACATATGGAAAAAACACTGGCGGCGCAGAGACATTTGGAAGAAACAATGGTGGTGCAGAGACCTATGGATGAAGCAATGGCAGATCAGAGACATTTGGAAGAAACAATGGCGGTGCAGAGACATATGGAAGAAACAATGGCGGTGCAGAGACATATGGAAGAAAAAATGGTGGTGCAGAGACATATGGAAGAAACAAAGGCAGTGCAAAGACATATGGAAGAAAGAAAAGCGGTGCAGAAACATATGAAAGAAACAAAGGGGGTGCAGAGACATATGGAAGAAACAATAGCGGTGCAGAGACATATGGAAGAAACACTGCCGGTGCAGAAGCATATGAAAGGAACACTGGGGGTGCAGAGACATATGTAAGAAACAATGGTGGTGCAGAGACATATGGAACAAACAAAGGCAATGCAAAGACATATGGAAGAAAGAAAGGCGGTGCAGAGACATATGAAAGAAACAAAGGGGGTGCAGAGACATATGGAAGAAACAATGGCGGTGAAGAGACATATGGAAGAAACAATGGTGGTGCAGAGACATATGGAAGAAACAAAGGCGGTGCAAATAACATATGGAAGAAACAATGGCGGTGAAGAGACATATGGAAGAAATAATGGTGGTGAAGAGACATATGGAAGAAACAAAGGCGGTGCAAAGACATATGGAGGAAACAATGGCGGTGAAGAGACATATGGAAGAAATAATGGTGGTGAAGAGACATATGGAAGAAATAATGGTGGTGCAGAGACATATGGAAGAAACAAAGGGGGTGCAGAGACATATGGAAGATACAATGGCAGTGCAGAGACATATGGCACCATCGTCATGCAAAATGATAAATTAACATGAACAGAAATAGAAAGATCACGGAGAATGTTCTCTGAGCATGCAGAGCACACGCTACTGTCATAGATTCCCTATAGCTAAAATAACTGTCACCGTAACTAAAACAAGAAGAGGAAATACTAGATATAATGTCACTGAGCATGTGATAAGGACAACACCACACTTACTTTTTATATTTGTGAATGTGCATTATATAGCATACTATCTATCTATCTATCTATCTATCTATCTATCTATCTATCTATCTATCTATCTATCTATCTATCTATCTATCTATCTATCTATCTATCTATCATTGGTTAAACTCAATGGACTTTTTTCAACCTATGTTACAATGTTACACTGCACAGGCATGGTCCACCACTGTCACCATCAGGAAGCCAGTCTATCATTGTCAATATTAGGAAGCCCATTTACCATTTTAACTATAATGGAAGCTGGTCGACCACTGTCACTATCAGGAAGCCAATTTACCATTGTCGCTATCAGGAAGCCAGTCCATCGTTGTCTCTATCAGGAAGCCAGTCCATCGTTGTCACTATCAGGAAGCCAGTCCATAGTTGTCACTATCAGGAAGCCAGTCCATCGTTGTCACTATCAGGAAGCCAGTCCATCGTTGTCACTATCAGGAAGCCAGTCCATCGTTGTCGCTGTAAGGAAGATTGTCCACCATTGTCACTATCAGGAAAATGGTCCACCATTGTCACTATCAAGAAGATGGTTCACCATTGTCACTATCAGGAAGATGGTCCACCAGTGTCGCTATCAGGAAGCCACTCCATCGTTGTCACTATCAGGAAGCCAGTCCATCGTTGTCACTATCAGGAAGATGGTCCACCATTGTCACTATCAGGAAGATGGTCCACCGTTGTCACTGTAAGGAAGATGGTCCACCATTACCCTTTCTTTTTGTTTTATGTCACTCTCTAACTGCAACCCCCCCCAAAAAAAAAAAAAAAAATATGAGATACGTTTAGAAGCAGGGTTGGCTAAAATTTCACCTTATGATCTAGTGCTCAGCAATAATGGAGCAGATGGGCCCCAGTAGTGGATAGACAGACACCAGTCACTTTTCAATGCAAAAAATGGAGTTTATTGATTTTCACCCAACACTCCTGGGGGAGAGGGTTAGGTCACAGTACACCCATGGACTTGGTCCTCTCCAGATAAGGGAAAAAAAGTATTTACACTTTTCACAAGTAGAGGACCTTTAGGCCAAGTCGGTATTCTGTGAAATCAGCTTTGGACTGCTATTGCTTTGGGCACTATTTGATTCTGCTACAGACACCTTGGCGAGAGGCCGCCACACTTCAGTCATAGACCGAGCTTCGCCCAACTTCCAAGATTCCCCGAATAGGCTTAAGTGCCTCCATGGTGCAACCTCCTAGGGGTTGACCAGGGACATATAAAAATTCCACACCTTCCACACTATTGCCACTATTGCCAGGAACACTCCCCAGCAGCAGACAGAAGCAAACAATAACCTGAGTCTAGGAGAGACCCAAGAAAACTGAATTATAAATCCATAATCATTCGGTTTAGAGACCAGGAAGGGATCCTTCTGTTGTAGAGAGGGCAGAGAGTGGAATATACTAATATTCCAACTCAGAATAGGTTCCATCCTCTGACGGATTGGAGAGCAAATGAATCAGATTTCAGAAGAAGAACAAAAGGGAGGAGAGAAATATAGCTGAAGCTATATATATAATTTGAGATCAATCTCCCTCACTAAAAAGCTAAAGTATTGGATTTGGTGCTTCAGTTTGGCCCTAAATCTAAGTTGAATAGATGTAATGTATGTATTGATTTGAACAGGTTAATCAGAAAACAAAACTTTCAAAATTAGTATGCCGCCCTACCGGTCCCACTCAGAAGGACAATTGTTTCAGTATGAGGCAAGGGATAATCAATAGTGGCCTTGGAAATAAGTCAATTTTCAATCCCTTAAAGGTCCCCAACTATCAGGTGGAGATTTTTAAGCAGACGGTGGATGGAGAATTACGGGATCTACATATAAAGAAATGTAAAGATGTTGACCCAATTACTAAGGGCATATGGATGTAGCACCCCACCACCCCTAGATAGGCTTCTGGTAAATTCAGTTCTGTTTGGTTCCTCTGTAACCATTGTAACAGCTGTTGATTTCTGTGGCTGTTATGGGGTTCACAGGCTGCAGGTTTGATTGCTCTTCCCTGCCTTCTGGAGACTTCTGGAACATAGATGGTTGAGCAAGGGCTGAAGAGCACGTAACCAGTCTGAGGCCTGGAGCAGCCCTGTTCTAACCCTGCAGGACTGGGCAGACTGCTGGAGTTTGCTGCATGTTTATTGAGGTCCCAGCTGTGGTATAGCTGGGGTGGGGGAGCTAAGGAATGGACCCTTGTCTAGGGACCTGGTCTGCAGAGCTCACTGAAGAGTTCCAGGTGGAAGTTAGCAGGAGTCTGACTGGATACTGGAAGGAGGAATCCGGTGATATTTTGAGTACTGACCTGAGCTTAGGGTCCTAGTGAATGTGTGCTGTTTCCTTTGGGTAGAAGAGCCAGTGGTAGTCCGGGCTGGAATACGTTTTTTAAAAAAGGACTCAATTCTGCTATCTGTACTATGCTTAGTAAAGTAGAGTATCCTCCTGCAAATAATCAATGAATCTGGAGTATCCCATATCACCCTGCACCCTATCCAAGTTCCCCAGCAATAAAAATCCTAAAAAGACATCCCCTGGAGTCATTACTGAGCCAGGAATGAATGAGTTATTGTGTGCCTGGCTGCCTCTGCACTCGTTTTGGGAAAGAACCGGTTAAATGACAGCGGCTCCTTCAAGGGTAGCGCTAGATTCGATTTGGAGAATTACCAAGATATTGACATATCTCCAGCGGACAAAGGGGGAGGATGGAAATACCTATGAGAAGTTGGGTGGTAACCCAATAGTGATGTTTATGAAGGCATTGAAGGATCTGGTAAAGCAAGCCAGTGATGAAGGAGTTTTGGATAATAAAGAGGCAAAATACTTAGTCTCTTTGGGAAGCAGAATGCCTACAATTTATTGTTTGCCCACAACACATAAGAATCTGGATAGACCCCCGGGAAGACCCATAGTGGAGTGGGCTCCACTCGATACATGCTAGGATTGGAGAATGTTTTTGACTACTGTCTCCGACCGATCGTAATAAAAATGCTGGTTTTCTTAAAAGATGGCAAGGATGTGATAAGGATTTTGGAAGGGATGGAAGTGGGAAAATATATTATATTTGCCACTACTGATATAACCTCCATGTACATCAATAACATATGAAATCTGATGGAATGGAAGCGGTAAAATGGGAACTAACATGGCTTAGCGTAATTAACCACTTGGCCTCCGGAAGATTTTACCCCATTCATGGCCATAGCACTGTGCTACTTTTACTGGTAATTGCGCGGTCATGCAACACTGTACCCATATGAGATTTACATCATTATTTTCACGCAAATAAAGCTTTCTTTTGGTGGTATTTGATCACCTCTGGGTGTTTTATTTTTTTGCAATATAAATGAAAAAAATGGAAAATTAAAAAAAGAAATATATATATATATATATATATATATATATATATATATATATATATATATATATTTTTTTTTTTTTTTTTTTAATTTATTATTATTATTTATTATTATTTATTGCTATAGAACACATCCAAGAAATATTTTTAAAAAATCTAATTTTTTCATTAATTTTGGCCAAAATGTATTCTGCCACATGTCTTTGGTGAAAACAAAATCCCGATAAGTATATATTATTTGGTTTGTGTGACAGTTCATATTGTCTTGTATAGATACTTGATTTTATATATATATATATATATATATATATATATATATATATATATATATATACTAGTACAGTAAAACCTTGGTTTGAGAGTGTTTTGCAAGACAAGCAAAATTTTTTAAATAAATTTTGACTTGATATACAAGCGATGTCTTGATATATAAACGATGTCTTGATATACAAGAGATGTCTTGATATACAAGCGATGTCTTGATATACAAGAGATGTCTTGATATACAAGCGATGTCTTGATATACAAGCGATGTCTTGATATACAAGCGATGTCTTGATATACAAGCGATGTCTTGATATACAAGAGATGTCTTGATATATAAGAGATGTCTTGATATACAAGCGATGTCTTGATATACAAGCGATGTCTTGATATACAAGCGATGTCTTGATATATAAGCGATGTCTTGATTAGTGCCAGGAAGCTAGCTGTTAGGTAATTTGGACAGGGTAAAATCCCCAAATCCTCACTAAATTTAATAGGTACGATGCCCGGCGGGTGTGGAGAGGCGACTCTTTGTACATCTTGCCGCATGTATGCGTTCCTTGATCATCAGATCGAGGGCGAATACTGCTGTGCAAAATGTAAGCACATTGTTTCCCTGGAAGCCCAGGTTCTGAATCTGGGGAAGCAACTGTCAGCACTGAGAAGTCCCTCCATACTAAAGGAGAGCCAGGAACGTACACGGCAGGTGCCGGCAGGGGCCAGCACAGAGGCGGGTGGAGACAAAGAGGTGCTGGCACTAGCAAAGAGTAGATGGGTGACAGTCAGGAGGGGTAGAGGGGGAAATGCCAGGGAGGCCGATCCAGGACTGGAGCATCCCAATAAGTACGCTACTTTGAGTGACATTGGTGAAACCAGTCAGGGACCAGCACTGCTGGAGATGAGGGACTCTCCTAGCTGCCAGGGGAAGAACTCCTCCAGTGAGAGTGGGGGGGCAGCAAAGGGAAAGGAAAGACAGATTCTGGTGGTAGGGGACTCAATTCTTAGAAGGACAGAGAGGGCAATCTGTAACCAAGACCTGAAGCGCCGAACAGTATGTTGTCTACCGGGCGCTCGGGTTCGGCACATCACGGATCTTGTGGACAGATTACTGGGAGGGGCTGGGGAAGACCTGGCTGTCATGGTGCACGTTGGCACCAATGACAAAGTCAGAGGCAGATGGAGTGTCCTAAAGAACGATTTTAGGGACTTAGGAGCTAAATTGAGGAAAAGGACCTCCAAGGTAGTGTTCTCAGGAATACTACCGGTACATCGAGCCACACCAGAAAGGCAGAGGGAGATTAGGGAAGTAAACAAGTGGCTGAAGAGCTGGTGTAGTAAGAAGGGGTTTGGGTTCCTGGAGGACTGGGCCGACTTCTCAGTTGGTAACCGGTACTATAGAAGGGACGGACTGCACCTAAATGAGGAGGGTGCAGATCTGCTGGGAAGGAAGATGGCCAAAAAGTTAGAGGGGTTTTTAAACTAGGCGATGGGGGGGAGGGTCCAGAGGCAGAGATAGCCAGCGCGGAAGATATTCCAGAGGGTAGTATTGGGGGCATTAGTGGTAGGTTAACCAAAGCACAAAAACACAAGGTGAGTATAGTAGCAAGTCCTAGTTGCAATCTCGAAACACCCAATACGAGGACAATATGCGACCGGTCTAAACTATGTGTCATGTTCACCAATGCCAGGAGCATGGCGGACAAGATGGGTGAACTAGAGATACTGTTGTACGAGGAGGATTTGGATTTTGTGGGAATTTCAGAGACCTGGTTCAACAGCTCTCATGATTGGCTGGCAAACATTCAAGGGTATACCCTTTACCGCAAGGATAGAGAGGGTAAAAAAGGGGGAGGGGTATGCCTATATATCAAGAATAATGTACAAGTGAATGTGAGAGATGACATCACTGAGGGAGCTAGAGAGGAGGTGGAATCCTTATGGGTAGAGCTCCAAAGGGATAAAGCTAAGGGGAAAATAATACTGGGAGTATGCTATAGGCCCCCAAACCTGAGGGAGGAAGTGGAGACGGATCTCCTATCACAAATTGGATTAGCAGCAAGAATGGGAAGTGTTATCATAATGGGGGATTTTAATTATCCAGACATAGACTGGGCGGAGGGAACCGCACATTCATTTAAGGCTCGCCAGTTCCTTAATGTCTTGCAGGACAATTTTATGGGTCAGATGGTAGACGCACCAACTAGAAATAAAACATTACTGGATCTACTGATTACCAACAATACAGACCTGATCACGGATGTGGAAATGCGGGGCAATTTAGGTAACAGTGATCACAGGTAAATTAGTTTCAGTATAAATCACACAAATAGGAAACATAAAGGGAATACAAAGACACTGAATTTCAAAAGAGCCAACTTCCCTAAACTACAAACCTTGCTAAAAGGCATAAACTGGGATAAAATATTAGAAACAAAGAATACGGAGGAGAGATGGGTTTCCTTTAAGAGCATATTAAATAAGGGCATTAGCCAATGTATCCCATTGGGTAATAAATTTAAAAGAGCGAACAAAAGTCCTGGATGGCTTAACTCCAATGTAAAAATGCATATAAAAGCAAAGGAGAAGGCCTTCAAAAAATACAAGGTTGAGGGATCATCCTCAGCATTCAGACTTTATAAAGAATGCAACAGGATATGTAAAGGTGCAATTAGGACAGCTAAGATAGAACATGAAAGACACATAGCGGAGGAGAGCAAAAAAAATCCCAAGAAATTCTTTAAGTATGTAAACAGTAAAAAAGGGAGGACAGACCATATTGGCCCCATAAAGAATGAGGAAGGACATCTGGTTACAAAGGATGGGGAGATGGCAAAGGTATTGAATTTATTCTTCTCCTCAGTCTTCACGAGTGAATCGGGGGGCTTCAGTAACCAAAACTGCAGTGTTTATCCTCATGACACAACACAGGAAGCACCTCCATGGTTAACAGAGGACGGAATTAAAATTAGACTTGAGAAACTTAATATTAATAAATCACCGGGACCAGATGGCTTGCATCCGAGGGTACTTAGGGAACTCAGTCAAGTGATTGCCAGACCGTTGTTCCTAATTTTTACAGATAGTCTACTGACTGGAATGGTACCAGCTGATTGGAGAAAAGCCAATGTAGCACCTATATTTAAAAAGGGCCCAAAATACATCCCTGGGAATTACAGACCAGTTAGCCTAACATCGATAGTATGTAAACTCTTGGAGGGGATGATAAGGGACTATATACAGGATTTTAGTAATACGAACGATATCATTAGCAGTAATCAGCATGGATTCATGAAGAATCGTTCTTGCCAAACCAATCTATTAACCTTCTATGAGGAGGTGAGTTGCCATCTAGATAAAGGAAGGCCTGTAGACGTGGTGTATCTGGATTTTGCAAAAGCATTTGACACAGTTCCCCATAAACGTTTACTGTACAAAATAAGGTCTGTTGGCATGAACCATAGGGTGAGTACATGGATTGAAAACTGGCTACAAGGGCGAGTTCAGAGGGTGGTGATAAATGGGGAGTACTCAGAATGGTCAGGGGTGGGTAGTGGGGTGCCCCAGGGTTCTGTGCTGGGACCAATTCTATTTAATTTGTTCATAAACGACCTGGAGGATGGGATAAACAGTTCAATCTCTGTATTTGCAGAAGATACTAAGCTAAGCAGGGCAATAACTTCTCCGCAGGACGTGGAAACCTTGCAAAAAGACCTGAACAAATTAATGGGGTGGGCGACTACATGGCAAATGAGGTTCAATGTAGAAAAATGTAAAATAATGCATTTGGGTGGCAAAAATATGAATGCAATCTATACACTGGGGGGAGAACCTCTGGGGGAATCTAGGATGGAAAAGGACCTGGGGGTCCTAGTGGATGATAGGCTCAGCAATGGCAGGCAATGCCAAGCTGCTGCTAACAAAGCAAACAGAATATTGGCATGCATTAAAAGGGGGATCAACTCCAGAGATAAAACGATAATTCTCCCGCTCTACAAGACTCTGGTCCGGCCGCACCTAGAGTATGCGGTCCAGTTCTGGGCACCAGTCCTCAGGAAGGATGTACTGGAAATGGAGCGAGTACAAAGAAGGGCAACAAAGCTAATAAAGGGTCTGGAGGATCTTAGTTATGAGGAAAGGTTGCGAGCACTGAACTTATTCTCTCTGGAGAAGAGACGCTTGAGAGGGGATATGATTTCAATTTACAAATACCGGACTGGTGACCCCTCAATAGGGATAAAACTTTTTCGCAGAAGAGAGTTTACCAAGACTCGTGGCCACTCATTAAAATTAGAAGAAAAGAGGTTTAATCTTAAACTACGTAGAGGGTTCTTTACTGTAAGAGCGGCAAGGATGTGGAATTCCCTTCCACAGGCGGTGGTCTCAGCGGGGAGCATTGATAGCTTCAAGAAACTATTAGATAATCACCTGAATGACCACAACATACAGGGATATGTAATGAAATACTGACACATAATCACACACATAGGTTGGACTTGATGGACTTGTGTCTTTTTTCAACCTCACCTACTATGTAACTATATATAAGCGATGTCTTGATATACAAGCGATGTCTTGATATAAGAGTAGCGTCATGTCACAACTGAGTATAAAAGAGAAGAGAGGAGCCTCTAAGTGTAGCACTATGGTTACATTCAATGAAAGTACAACATTTGGCAACATATTGCTACATTTAGAGGCTCCTCTCTTCTCTTTTATACTCTGGAGCTCCTGATGGATTTTGCTTCCATTTGTGGATGGACATTTTATGGTTACACAACCAATCCCATTGCTATAATCTTTTTTTATATGGACTATGAACTGAAGGACTTATGAATAAATGGTTGCAGAACGAATCATCTGAGTTTCTATTATTTCTTATGGGGAAATTCGCTTTGATATACGAGTGCTTTGGATTACAAGCATGTTTCCAGAACGCATTATGCTCGCAATCCAAGGTTTTACTGTAATGGCAGTGATCAGCGACTTATAGTGGGACTGTGATAATGCGGCAGGCAATCTGACACTAACTTCCACTGGCTGTCAGGGAGGTACACTAACTGATTAACTGACACTGACATCAATAGTGACACTAATACAGTGATCAGTGCTAATAATATACACTGTCACTGTACTAATGACACTGTCTGGGAAGAGGTTAACATCCAGGGCGATCAATGTTTACTGTGTGTGTGTGTTATGTGGTGCTTTTACTAAGCGGCCTTGCTGTTTTTTCCCCTAGCTTCGTGGGAAGTAAAGAAGCAGCAAGATTGCCTGTCAGCGTTCGGCGCTATGTGTTGTTTACAATGATGGAGCCAATCAGCGGGTCCCGGAGATCAATCATTGGCCAGGACCCGCTGATCAGCTTGTGCTGTGACGAATTACAGCACCTCCAGGTTGGCAGGCGCACACAACCCCTAATGGAAGTGCTGATCACATATTAGATACGTGATCCAGCGCAGAGCGGCCCCCCTTCACCAGTATCTCTGTGTGGGGCCGTTAACAGAGTACAGAGGAAGTTTATTTTGCAGGCCCTAGATTTTTGGAAAGTCCGGGAACCATTTCTGGTATGGTGGTCAATATTATGTACAAAAAGCAAGGTGTGGCGAAGGGGGACTTAAATTTGTCCCCGAGCTTAGCAAATCTCTTTACGGCGAAATGGGAGCATGGAGCCGTTTTTGGAAAACGACGGGTCAAGCTACGTGTTTGGAGGAGATTCATCCACTTCGGCTCTCACGCCTGTTCACCCCTTATGGACCACAGCGATTTTCTATTTTCAGCTATGAGTCTGTTTATTTAACAATTTTGCCATTACTTAAGATAACAACGTCATACATATTTGGTTTTTTCAAGGATAAACAAGGATTTCTTTTTGTGAATATTGTCCTGTAACAATGATTTTTTTTTTTTCACAATTCTTAGACAATTAAATGTAATAAAACTAAACAAAAGTCACTTTTTCTTTTTTTTTTGAGCAGTGTTAGTTTATAAATAAATAATGTTATCACACAAAAAAAAGTGTGCGTTTTTTTTTTTTTGCAATTTGTCCTGTTTAAAACAACACTAAAATTATGATTCTTGTGCAAAGCATTGCAAAGTTATTTACAAATGAAGCAAAGTAGGTTTCTTCAATTTTGCGCTTTTTTCAGCACGATACGTGTAAATATATTCCAAATAATAGTGGTGCATTGTTGGTAGAGCTATGTTGCTCAACAATTAAGGGCTCATGTATTAAAATGCAAAAATTTTTTTTTTTATTTTATATATATATATATATATATATATATATATATATATATATATATACTCAAATATAAGCCGAAGCACCTAATTTTACCACAAAAAAACTGTGAAAACGTATTGACTCGAGTATAAGCCTAGGGTGAGAAATGCGCAGCTACTGTAAGTGAAAAGAGAAAAGAGGGTCAACAATGCCCATTTGCAGCATCACTGTGCCCATTTGCAGCCATAGGTCCCCCGAACTTCAAACTCGGTAGTTAAGGGTTTCTAGATGCCCCCTAGCTGCAGCCAAAATTTGGGGTCTCTGGACCCAAAGGGGTCCCAAAATGACATTGCTGTAGATGGACACAGTTGACCGAGTTTGGGGCCCCGTATCTCGGGGCCACTTGGTGCTTGGAACTCCAAATTTGGTGTGCAAACCCAGTGGAACCAGCACTACAACATATTCAAAGCTGGGTTTATTAGCACCAAGTGGCCCCAAGATACAGGGCCCCAAATTCGGTTCAGAAAATGTCAAGCACTTTTTTGCACAGAGAATGCCATTTTCCGAACCAACTTTGGGGCCCTGTATCTCGGGGCCACTTGGTGCTAAGAAACCCAGCTTTGGATATGTTGTAGTGCTAGTTCCACTGGGTTTGCACACCAAACTTGGGGTTCCTAGCACCAGTGGCCTCGAGATACAGGGCCCCAAAGTCGGTTCGGAAAATGTCATTCTCTGCTGCAGTAAAGTGCTTGACTCGAGTATAAGCCAAGGGGGGACATTTTGAGCACAAAAAAATGTGCTGAAAAACTCGGCTTATACTCGAGTATATACGGAAGATAGATATATATATACACACAGATGTAAACATATACAATTGTCATTGGTAATAAACAATAAAGTGCCAGTCCATAAATGTTACATTAGAAAGTCCATTCATAAGCCACAATCTGCGCACATTGTGTGAAAATATGCTAGTAGATAAAAGTAATGAGATTAATCCCCTTTCCAATGCTTGCGATGAGAATGGTGTTAAATACACCTACTGTAAAGTTTAAAAGTGCTCCAACTCAACTGGCAATGTTCCACCACCATGCAAAATATGGACGCTTACCGGACACAGAGACCTCTGTTAAAGGTCTAACCGTGCACCAGTGGGCTCACTCGCCACTGTGGGCATGAAGATATATATCCCTTCAAGAAATCAGCACGTCCAATGAACCATCAGAAGTATATGCAGCCAGATGGACAACAGGCACCAGACATAAGCGAGGCATATGAGGAGAGAGGAATTTATCACTCATTGCGTAATTTCCAACAATAATGTACTTTAATAAAAATGTAGTCTACTTACAAATGAGTAAAAAAAACTTCAGGCATTTCAAAAAACAAACGCTTTTCTCCTTCCACCTGACGCGCATTTCGTCTCAGAAGACGTCGTCAATGGGGTAATGGAGATCATTAATCCACTGATGACATCTTCTGAGATGAAACATACGGTTGGGTGGAGGGAATAGCAGTGACGTCAGCACGCCCACCAGGGTGCAGGACTATTATAATTGAACGGAGAAGGAAAAATTATAATTGAATGAAGATTTAAAATAAGGAGTTAATTATAGCTGATTAGAGTAAACTAAGGATTAATAAGGGGTTCAACAGAGGAACATTTATTGAAAAAAAGAAAAACTGAAAAAAAAAAAAAAAAAAATTTTTTTTTTACTTGTCCGGTTGCTTTAACTGACTTCATCTGCAGATCGAAGTTCGTACTAGACACACCCTGTGTACACTGATGACATTTTTTTGGGCGTGTCTAGTATTCCCAGAGTCTGCAAATGGTTAAAGATGATATTTTGAAAGTCTGGGAGGGTGATGTTGTTATACACCGCTGAGAACTGAGCCACCTGAGCGGCCTGAAAATACAGCGCGAGATGTGGAAGTCCAATGCCCTCTTTCAATTTATGGGCAAAGAGGACCTGTATATAGGTTAAATGACAGTCTATAGTACTTGCCCCCCCCATATATAATGGATAACTGTGGACTGAAATTTTAACAGATCCTGCGATCGACATGTGTAAGGAGCGGAAATAGCAGAGTAAACGTAGCAATAAGGTCATCTTAATGAAGTCAATTTTGCCCAGCCAGGATAGACTACGGGACACCTGCAAACAGCCTCCTCCAGTTTCTTGTAGAGAGGCGGATAGTTCACCCTGTACAGAGAAGCAAGCGAGACAGATGTCTAGATATGGGACAAAGTCTGTCCTCCATGCAAATGGAAAAGCTACCTGCAAGTGGGATACCAGTGGCAAGGGATGTTTATATTCATTGTCAGTGTTAATCTTAAGGCCCGAAATGTTGGCAAAATTATGCAGAATGCGGTTTATATTAGGCAATGAAAGTACAGGAGAAGTGATAAAATAAAAGTAAGTCATCTGCAAAAAGGGCACACTTGTGGGTTTGGTTCTCACAAGCAGGGCCGGTACAAGGGGTGGGCAGAAGGGATGCCCTGGGCGGAACGCCCTGGGCAGAATATTACGTGAAGGAGGGGGGGGGGGCAGACATCCCAACCTGCAAAAACTCATTTCAAGGAGGTGGTGCTTCACACTGGCGACTACCCTCGCCCTTCCCCCAATAAAATGCAGCCTTACCAGTGCCAATTAAATGCAGCCTGATTAGTGCCAATTAAATGCAGCTATACCAGTGCCCATGAAATACAGCCTTACCAGTGCCCATGAAATACAGCCTTACCAGTGGCCATTGAATACAGCCTTACCAGTGCCCATAAAATGCAGCCTTACCAGTGTCCATGAAATGCAGACTTACCAGTGTCCACGAAATGCAGACTTACCAGTGCCCATGAAGTGCAGACTTACCAGTGCCCATGAAATGCAGACTTACCAGTGCCCATGAAATGCAGACTTACCAGTGCCCATGAAATGAAGACTTACCAGTGCCCATAAAATGCAGACTTACCAGTGCCCATGAAATGCAGACTTACAAGTGATCATGGAATACAGCTTCATCACACAGCTGCGGGGGCGGGGCTGCTGGAGCCTGGGGTATGGCTGCTAGGGCCTGGGGCCTGGCTGCTGGGTCCAAGGGTCTGGCTGCAGGAGCTGGGCTACTGTTCCTGGGGCCTGGCTGCTGGGGCCTGGGGTCTGGTGCTGGGGCCTGGCTGTTGGGCCCGTGCTGGTCCTGGGGTTTGGCTGCTGGGGCCTGGGGTCTGTCTGCTGGGGCCTTGCTGCTGTGGCTGGGGCCTGGCTGCTGGGGTCTGGCTGCTGGGGCCAGGGATCTGGCTGCTCTAGCCAAGGGTCTGGCTGCTGGGGCCAGGGATCTGGCTGCTGGGGCCAGGGATCTGGCTGCTCTAGCCAAGGGTCTGGCTGCTGGGGCCAAGGGTCTGGCTGCTGGGGCCAAGGGTCTGGCTGCTAGGGTCTGGGGCATGACAGTCCCAATCTGCACGGCGGATTGATGTAGAAGAGACCGGGACTGTCATGTACTTGTCGCACAGGTGATTACTGCGCGGCGGCACCTGAAAGTGGAGAAAGAGTCCGCTTGACTGGGGAAGGGTGTTTTTTTTAATTGCTATAGCCTGCAGATCACCAGCCCAGTCTTCTCTCTGCCTCCGCCCATCCGCTTCCTTCCCTGCTGAATTCCGGATGGTACCCGACCTAGAAAGCAGCCCTGTGCAGCAGCCAAAGCAGGCTGGGGAAAGCAGTATGGGCAGTCCCCCCGCCTCAGCTCACAGTGCCTGGGCGCAGTGCACCCCATGCACCCACCCAGGATTGGCCCTGCATCCGCCTGTACTCTATTTTGCCGCTCGGCTGCTCTGTCTTCTGTCTGTGGCTGAGTGACAGGTCCGGCCAGGAGATCGCCCAGCACTCACGGATGACCGGGAGCCTGCAGTCAAATGCACGAGACTCCTGCAACTTGCGGGAGACTTTAGATGTCTAGGAGGGGCGCACTGGAGCTGTTCTGAAGCTGCCTCACTTACAGAAGTGTCATTACTGTCAGGCAGAGCAGGAATCTCAATAGCTGCTGGAGGGAGGAGACTACTCTCTCCTCCCTCCTAAAAGCAACCTGTGGGCAGAAGAGAGGAGGACAGCTAAAGAGAACCAATGGCGTCCCTAGGGGGAGGCAGAGGGGGCCCTGACCCCCCCAACATTATGCTGTGCCCCATATTTTTTTTTTTTTTACAAAAAATCAGTGGGCGGCACAGTGGTGCAGTGGTAGCACTCTCACCTAGCAGTAAGAAGGGTCACTGGTTCGAATCCCAACCAAGACACTACCTGCTTGGAGTTTGCATGTTCTCCCTGTGCCTGCGTGGGTTTCCTCCGGGTACTCCGGTTTCCTCCCACACTCCAAAGACATGCTGGTAGGTTAATTGGATCCTGTCTAAATTGTCCCTAGTATGTATGAATGTGAGTTAGGGACCTTAGATTGTAAGCCCCTTGAGGGTAGGGACTGATGTGAATGTACAATGTATATGTAAAGCGCTGCGTAAATTGACGGCGCTATATAAGTACCTGAAATAAATAAATAATAAATAAATGTCTAAGAGGGAGAGAGTCCCCAGTCAGCTCCTGCGGGTGATTCCTCCCCCCTCCCTCTGCTCGCTGACACTGCATAATGCGAGCGCTCACACAACCACGGCCACCCGATCTGCTCCTTCCCCTGCATCCTCATTGGCAGGGAGAAGAGCGAGTTGCAGGAAGGACTCCACCAGGACTCTCAGTTACTGAAAAAACAGACTGATTTCTCCCATCCTTAGGACAGGAGAACCAGCCTGTAAATTCCAAGAGATGCCAGACCAGCGCTGTCAATAGCAGGGGCAGGACAGCAAGAGGAGGCTGAGGTAAGACAACCTTTGCAACCCTGATAGTTCTCCCACTGCTTTGGACCCTTATATTTTCTTGGTATGCTGGTGACATATATCTCTTGTTTTCTGCCACCCTGGGGGGTCCCCAATACAGTAGGAAGGGAGCTCTCTGCAGAACATATGAAAGGGCCATTGTGGGGTCGTAGTAAAGGGCCCCAGGATATATATATATATATATTTATATATATATATATATATATATATAATTGCATTTTATAGTTGCCCCCCTACTTTTGTCCCTGTCCCCCCATGTGCCCCCCCTAAATATGAAAGCTGGAGACGCCACTGAAGAGAACATCTCCTTCTGTGTATAGAGCGCTGGGGATAGGGTTGCCACCTTTTCTGCAAGCCAATCCCAAACATTCTTGTACCCATAAAATATGCTTAGAATGCTGTGCTACAAGTAAGACTCACAGACATGTATAAACCTCAGCACAATAATTAAAAAAAAATAAAATAAAACTCTTCCAATACATATGATTTGTGGATTGAATGAAAAAAAACAGGTTCCTCTATCCACACAAATTAGGTGAATGGAGGCATTCCTTACATCCTTAGGAGGGGGGGCCCGAGGTTCTGGCCATTTCTGATTAGTGCTCTGTATGGCGAAGCAACAGGACGCCCGACTCTGTGGAGGGGGCAGAGATCCCGCTCACTGGGGGGGTAGTAGTAGCCTGTTCCTCCTGCCCGGGACAGTTAGCCACAGTTCAGTGTGAATAAATGTGTCCGGGTTTCATGCAGTTGGAAACCCATGGTTCAAAACCCGGACACATGGTTCAAAACCCAGACTTTCCGGGTGAATCCTGGACAGGGGGCAGCCCTAGCTGGAGAGTGAGGGTAAAGCATCCTTCAGTTTGTTTCCACAGAGCAGAGAAATGCAGCCTTTTTGCCAACTACAAGAGGAAAAAACAAAACGTATGTGTGTGCAATCGATTTCCCCCGCCCCCGCCCCTGCTCCGCATGTCAGGCTCCTGCTAACCTCTACAGTCAGCCTACGTGTGTCCTATGGAGGGACAACCCGAATGGCAGCATTACTAGATGCCGATAGCAGCATGGAGGAACTGAGCTGAGCCATTGCCCTCAGATGTTACTGAAAGGAGGGAGGAAACAGCTTCAGCGTCCTACTGCCGAATATCATGTGGGTGAGAGGGGGGGTTGGAATGCAAGGAGGGGGGTCTGACAGTTATATGTTACTCAGAGATAAGGAGATAAGGAAATACACTATTCCTGAAGAGCTTCTTCATCTCAACAAATATTGCTTTTATTACTAATTAACCACTTGCCGACCTGCTCACGTATATTTACTGCGGTAGGTCGGCTCTCCTGCGCAAAACAATGTACCTGTACGTCGGTCTGTGCAAGGACGATAGCGGGGGCGCGGGCAAGCCACAGGAGCGTGCCCATGGTTCTCGCAGGCTCGATGTCCGCCAGCGACCCGAGGTCGCTGTGTCTTGAGGTAGATTGGGGAACTGCCTATGCCTTTTCCGTGGAAGGGAGTTTAATAAGACACATGGCCATTTACTAACCACTTCAGCCCCGGAAGGATTTACCCCTTCCTGACCAGAGCACTTTTTGAGATTCAGCACTGCATCACTTTAACTGACAATTGCGCGGTCATGCGATGTGGCTCCCAAACAAAATTGACGTACCTTTTTCCCCACAAATAGAGCTTTCTTTTGGTGGTATTTGATCACCTCTGCGATTTTTATTTTTTGCACTATAAACAAAAAAAGAGCGACAATTTTGAAAAAAAAAGCAGTATTTTTTACTTTTTGCTATAATAAATATCCCCAAAAAATTAAAAAAACAATTTTTTTTCTCTGTTTAGGCCGCTATGTATTCTTCTACATATTTTTGGTAAAAAAAAAAAAAATCGCAATAAGCGTATATTGATTGGTTTTCATAATAATTCTAGCGTCTACAAAATAGGGATAGATTTATAGCATTTTTATTATAATTTTTTTTTTTTTTATTAGTAATGGCGGCAATTTTTATCATGACTGTGATATTGCGGTGGACACATCGGACACTTTTGACATCATTTTGGGACCATTGACATTTATACAGCGATCAGTGCTATAAAAATGCACTGATTACTGTGTAAATTACAGTGGTAGGGAAGGGGGTGAAACACTAGGGGGCGATCAAGGGGTTAAGTGTGTCCTAGGGAGTGATTCCAACTGTGGGGGGATGGGCTTCCACTGACATGACAGCGATCACTGCTCTCGATGACAGGGAGCAGTAGATCCCTGTCATGTCACTAGGCAGAACGGGGAAATGCCTTGTTTACATACGTGACATGATCGCAGGCCCCGGCGGACATCGAGTCTGCGGGACCCGCGGGCACGGTAACGGAACATGCGGCAGGCGCACACGAGCCCACAATGCCGCGATTTAAAGGAGACTTACCTGTACGCCCATTTGCCCAGCCGTGCCATTGTGCTGACGTACATCGTCGTGCACTGGTCGGCTAGTGGTTAAGATTAGAGGAAAAGAGGTTTAACCTTAAACTACGTAGAGGGTTCTTTACTGTAAGAGCGGCAAGGATGTGGAATTTCCTTCCACAGGCGGTGGTCTCAGCGGGGAGCATCAATAATTTTCAAGAAGCTATTAGATAAGCACCTGAACGACTGCAACATACAGGGATATACAATGTAATACTGACATATAATCACACACATAGGTTGGACTTGATGGTCTTTTTTCAACCTCACCTACTATGTAACTATGTAAACAAGGCAGATCCCCATTCTAACAGGTGATACGCCAGAGATTTACTGTTCTCTGTGATCAGGAACAGCCGTCACCCACTGCCTGACCCACCACCGAGATAGGGTAAGTGCCGGGCAGACGGCGAGCTGGCGTGGGGGGGGTCACAGTGGGAGCATTTAAAGGGGCAGAGTGGCAGCATTTGATGGGCACAGTGGCAGCATTTGATGGGCACAGTGGCTGCATTTGATGGGCACAGTGGCTGCAATTGATGGGCACAGTGGCTGCAATTGATGGGCACAGTGGCTGTGTTTGATGGCAGAGAGGCTGCAATTGATGGGCACAGTGGCTGTGTTTGATGGCAGAGAGGCTGCAATTGATGGGCACAGTGGCTGTGTTTGATGGCACAGTGGCTGCAATTGGTGGGCACAGTGGCTGCAATTGGTGGGCACAGTGGCTGCAATTGATGGGCACAGTGGCTGCAATTGATGGGCACAGTGGCTGAAATTGATGGGCATAGTGGCTGCGTTTGATGGGCTCAGTGGCTGCAATTGATGGGCACAGTGGCTGCAATTGATGGGCACAGTGGCTGCAAATAATGGGCACAGTTGCTGCATTGGATGGCACAGTGGCTGCAACTGTCAGACCTGATATGCATTGGAATGCAGGGCCGAGATAAGGGGTGGGCAAGAGGGGAGGCTGCCTGGGCATTGTGGTTTCGTGTGATTTTGGGGGAGGGGATTTGTGCTAAAAGGGGGACTTTGGGGGGCTGCAGGGGGTAAGTATTGTTCTAGGAGGGGATTTTTTTTGGGGGGGATGCTAAGAGTGGTGATTTACAGGATTTTGTTTTGGGAGGGGGATGAGGGGGAAGAATATTGGTGCTAGGTAGGGGGATTTGGGGAAAATTTGTGCTGGGAGGGGGGGATTTGAAGTAGTGGGGAGCAGATGTTTACTACACCCAACAGTCCCGGATTTCCCGAGACAGTCCCACATTTGGGAGGTCTATCCCAGGCACCTTCATTCTGGGACAATACAGTGTCCTGGAATTGCCCCCTGGGCCGATCTGATGCCCCCTAAAAATCCTGCCGCATTGCCACTGTCACTCACTGCCCGGTGTACTCCTGTCCAAGACCCGCTTTACTGTATATTCACCACCGGCCGCTGCTTGGCACACTGCCCAAACTGGTTGCTAGCTGCGGCCCGCCTGGCGTCTAGCAACCAGTGACATCATGACGAGGAGCCCCAGCATTCAGAACGGAGGAGAATTCAACTTCCAGTACACAGTAATGTTAATGAAGCCTTCGGCTAGGTTCCCACTGCCGTGTGGAGCGGCTCACAGCAAGGGGGTCCGGTGCATCCCTGTTCACCGCTTCAGATCTGATTCAATCTGAATGTTTGGCTGGATTTGGACCTGGAACGGACCAGAAGACACACAGGACTCCTGTGCAATTTGCTCTGCAGGTGTCCCGGAGCTGTGTGAACCAGCTCCATTGCACAATTTCATGCCCCTCCCAAAGCAGCTCCCCCAGCATATATTTGACCCCCCCAGCACAAGTTCACTCTGCTCCCAAAGTGCCCCTCTAAGCACATATATGCCCCCTTCTAGTACAAGTCTTCTTCCCTCCCAAAACACCCCCAGTACATATCTGATGCCCCCACCCTCCAGCGCAAGTCCAGTCCCCACCCCAAAGCACCGCCCCAGTACATATATGACCCCCCCTGTGCAAGTCCACTTCCTTCCAAAGTGCCCTCCCAAGCACATACCTGCCCCCACCTTCTAGCAAAGGTCCACTCCCCTCCCAAAGCCCCCCCAGCACATATCTGACCCCCCCCCCACTCTACCCTACATTCTAGAACAAGACTTCTACCTCCTAACGTGACCCCCCCAGCACATACCCGAAGCTTGGATTTTGTTTAACCATGCCCCTTAAACCCCTCCCATTGTAAAGTTTGGCCACAGCCATTTGAAATGTGAAATGTGAAATTTGAAGTTTGAAAGTTGGGAGGTATGGTATTAGTAGGGGACATTTTAGGGGTAGAAAATTTGTGCTAGGTGGGGTGAATTTTTTTTGGGGGGGGGGGAATTTGAGCTGGGGGGATTTGGGGAATGGAGGGGGGTGCAAAGATTTGTGCTAAGATGGGGGGTTTCAGCAAGGGAGTGGATTTTTACTGGAAAGAGGGTGAATTTATGCTTATGTTTTTGTGGGGAGATTTTTGCTTACACATAATGTTAATATCTTGGGCACAGTTTGGCATGTTTGCCTTGGGCTCTAGATGATCTTGTCCCAGCACTGTTAGAATGTATACTTCCCCTTTGTGGAATGCTACTCCTCTCTATATAATCTTCCGGCTAGCCCACCATCACAGACACAACTGAATGACTATCTTTCCTCAGCCCACCTCCCTAGGCTACCATCCCCGCAACGGCACGACTTGGAGGCCCCTATAACCTTGGAGGAGTTACAGTGTGCGGTAGGCTCGGCCAAACTCACAAAGAGTCCCGCCCTGACGGTTACACCATCCAATATTATAAGACCCTGTTGCCCATCTTAGGTCCCCATATGGTAAAGACATTTAATGCGTTGGGACAATCTTCTCCCTTCCCACCTGCGTCCTTACAGGCCCATAGCTCAGTTATACACAAGGAAGGTAAAGCAGCTATAAACCTATATCGCTACTTAATGTAGACCTGAAACTCTTCACTAAAATACTAGCCACACGCCTTCAACTATTTCTGCCCCAAGTGGTTCACTTAGACCAAGTAGGCTTCATCCCCACTCACGAAGCAAGTGACCACAAAAGTCTTGAATTTGATACACGTAGCCAACCATACCAAAATTCCCTGTGTCTTCCTGAGCACTGACGCCGAGAAGGCGTTCGATAGGGTGAATTGGTGTTTCATGTTTGCAACCCTTCAAAAATTTGGCGTGGGGGACAGGATGATTCAGTGGATTTCTGAGGTGTATACTACTCCGACAACCTCAGTCAAGATTAACGGTGTATTCTCAGATCAGATTGCGATATCGAATGGGACCCGGCAGGGCTGTCCTTTATCACCGCTATTATTCGCACTTACCCTGGAACCTTTCCTGTGCAGGGTCAGATTAAACGATGACATCTAGGGCCTGCAGCTTGGCAATTCCCATTATAAGATTTTGGCATATGCAGATGACCTACGACCTACTATTCACGCTTTCTAACCCGATTATATCTCTGCCTAATCTTCTGCGGGAGCTCGAGCGATATGGTGATCTATCGAATCTAAAAATTTATTTTTCAAAGTCTGAGGCCACGGGCGTGGGAATGGCTCCCACACAACTGCACTATTTACAAAGCAATTTTAAATTTAGGTGGACCTCCACGGCGCTAAAATATTTGGGGACGCATATCCACCCATCTTTGTCCAATGTCTTTAAATTGAACGTCCTGCCTCTCCTAGGCCTAGTGTGTAAGCTTTTGGATAAATGGCATCAAGGACTACACTCCTGGTTTGGTCAATGTAACATTATAAAGATGAGTGTTATACCCAAATTCCTGTATGTCTTCCAGGCCCTCCCTATTTATATCCAACTGGCCCACTTCAAACAAGTGAACGCCCTTTTCATTGAATTCATATGGGCTGGTAAAAGACCCCAAGTTAACCTCACATGGGTGATTGATTGGTGCAGACATGGCACTCAAAAACTATGGACCCAACAATTTTGTACCACCCCTCTCTGTAGAGCTCCCTGGTGCTTTCGGGCCTTGCCCTCGATGCTCAAAGCCCACCCTGCCATAGGCCCAACCCTAAGGATTTGCCACGCTTTAAGCAAAAACCCCTGAAGAAGGGCATCAAGCCGGAAACGTTGGGTTCAGCCATAAAGCCTATATGTGTCTGTATATGTATCATAATTCATACAAATGTTTATGCACTTTTATGTCTTTGATGACTTAAAGTTTTTTATTGAATATACCATTTTGTAATAAACTTCTGTTTTTTATGACAAATTATTGTTTTTGGTCACTTATAAAGTCCCACCCACCAAAGGGGGTTTTGTGTTTTCTCTACTAATATTGGGATGTGGTGACCTTAAACATCTGATCCTGCAGGTCTTGGAATCTTTTTTCATTTTCTCAACTCAAACAGCTGGATGTCAATCCCGATCATAATACATTCGGATGGGAGATTTGCCTTAGATTTCTGGAGAGCACTCCAACTTCATCACTTCCTCCACACACTGGGGTCCCCGACAGAATACAGAAAACCACTGACCACATTTGAATCCCATTGCATGGGGGAAGGCACACTACCCCGCACCCTCTCTACAATGTACTCTATATTGATATCCCCAGCTGAAGAATTCCAACATCCCGGCCTTATCAAATGGGAAGCAGATCTGGGACGGTCTTTCACGCCCGATCAGGATGGAAAAAATCATCTGGTTTGCCCTTAAGTCCTCTGTACACACCTTCTGTCTTAAGCTATCTTATTCCTCTGCGACCTTCCTTATTCCTCTGATCGTTGTTGGAGATGCAGGGGAGAGGGGGGGAAGCTCTTGCATGTGTTCTGGGCTTCTCCGGCTCTGGAGACTTTCTGGAAGGAGGTGTGCAGACTTACACAACAGTTCACGGACTATACAGTCCCAGAGGACCCTGCCTCCTTCCTTCTACATTGCTCTGACATTCCAATTTCAACATATAAAAAAATCAGTGCTACGGCATTTACTTGACGCTGACAAGCGTTGCATCACTTTGCGATGGAAAGAACCTGACCCTCCGACTATCCAAATGTGGCTTAGAATGGTTGAGGATACCAATAAAATGCAAGACTTGATTGCACAAAAAAAACATGAGTGTTACAAGAAAATGTGGCTCCACTGGAATATGTTCATATATTCAGAGGAATATTCTTCCTTCTTCCTTCCCTCTTTTTGTTACTCTTCCCTTTCTATCCTTCATACTTCACAAAAAATATTGGTACCCATTTCCGTGACCATCTTAGTAGTCTAACTCTAAATACAATAGTGGTGCTACTATTACATATCCATTCTGGGTTTTGATCCTGTATATTTGATGCACTTATTTAACTTGACTACTTCTCTAATGTTTTGCTTTAATTTATTGTCTTGGCTACCCTTTGAATCTTAAATAAAGAATTTGAAAAAATAAAGAATGTATACCTCCATATAGCTGCTTTTGCAACTTAATGGGTCATTGGGGTATATGGTAAGTTGTAATCATTGCAGCAGCATGCTGTAACCAGTACATACATTCCAGCACTGCATATACTTCTGTAACCCCTTCTCCCCCTTCCCAACTCCTTGGGGAGGGGCGACGGGAGCAGTTTGGCATTTTCGCCCTGGGCACTAGTTGACCTTGTCCCGCCACTGCTCACAAGCTACCCCATGTACATTTGGGTCAGACCATACTGCAAGTGGCAAGGTTTCAATGGCTATGGTGAAGATAAAGGGGGAAAAGGGACACCCCTATCTAGTTCCCCACAAGATCTGGATGGGTTCCAAACAAAAGCCATGGAGCCTAACCTTCGCAATAGGGTTTCGCATATAGCATCTGCAAGATGGTAAGGGAGTTGGATACAAGCCCCCAGCAGCTCAAACAGGTACAGCCATGAAAGAGAGTCAAATGCCTTTTGGGAGTCAATGGAAAGCAGCATTCCCTCGTGAGGTGCGCCTCCATCCCCCCTGGACTGTAACAACGAGATAACATTAATAGCTTGTCTGACCTGGTATGGGTCCTGCCTGCCAGGAATACATCACACCTGATCACTATGCACATATGTATTAAAGTGATATTAAAGGCAGTTTAGAAAAAAATAGCAAACATGTCATACTTACATGCTCTGTGTAATGGTTTTGCACAGAGCAGCCCTGATCCTCTTCTTTCTGGGATCTTCTCCGCATAGCAAGCGGCGTGCTATTGGGGCAACCGAGCAGGCTCACTCCCGAACCATTGCTCTGTGTGTCCATTCACACATGGAACGCTGCTCAGCCCCGTCCTCGCTCTCTCCTCATTGGCTCACTGGCTTGATGGATGGGGGGGGTTTGTGCTGGGAGGGAGGACCTGGGGGGGGAGAAGATCTGAAGGATTTGAAGAGATGTCCTTCAAGCTGCACCTCATCACAAATACAGGTGCAATGTTTAGGAGGTCCCAGCTCAGCTGTGGACACTGGGGTGGGGTGGGGTGGGGGTGGGGGTTGAATTGTGGAGGGGAGAGGGGTGGTAAAAAAGACGATGTGGTGGGGGGCACCAAAGCCAACATTTTTGTCAGTGTAGCACCCTGATGTTTTAGGCAGGGTTGCTATTAAATTTATTTGCAAGCGATAGTTGCCTTGGCCAATTGTTAGGAGGTCAATTGATTTCGCTCTAATTCTGGAATTGCTGCATTTCTCTCTATTGTCACTAGATGGCCAGATACCTGGTGACATTAGATAATAGAAGGGCATGGCAAGGACAGATTATGAATGAATGGGGTGTCTCATCCAATGGGCAGGTATTTTCTTGGGTGCCTTGGCCTGCTGGGAGAAACTATTCATTTAAGTGTAGTCAGGTGATCAGGAAACCTAAGGCCTATTCCAGGGACATCTGGCCGCTAGGCTGTCTCAGGGCTTATCCAGACGCAGGAAAGCAGCGTAGGGTTGGGGCTGCGGGCTAGTAGTCCAACCAGAGGTTCTGGGGAACAAGTTGTGGTTGGAGGTAGAGGGGAAGCTGTCGCCGCTAAGGGACCAGCCACCTTGCTACCGGAGACCACTGTGAGTAAGTCAAGGCCAGTACCAGAGCAGACTTCTCTCCAGCTGGGGACAGTGAAGAAGTGGGAAAACTTCAGCAAGTGCCAAGTCAGGGACCCAGCAGGACAGCAGAGGTGACGCTTGTGGAGTACCAAGTCAGGGACCTAACATGTCAGCAGGGGTGAAGCTTGAAGAGTATCTGGACTGCCAAGCCAGGGACCCAGCAGGGAAGCCTGGGTGACGCTTGAGGAAGATACTGAGTGCTACAGTGGAAGAGCTCAGGGGATCCAGTGGCTAGTGGATCTGAAGTCTAGTGAGAGAGACTGGGAGCTCGTTGAGTGAAGACCCACAGTGAGTGAGTGTGGGGTAAAGAGAACTGTTTGTGTTGCAGATAGTTGAATACCTTTACCGTTAGTAACAGCTACAAGATTGATGCCATAGGAGACAGCGGTCCTACCTATACAGAAGTGGTGTCTAGCTGGAGACCTTCACCTGCATAGCTGTCTACGTATATAAGTCTCGGAGTCTGCTAATTTTCTTTGCATCTACCTGGCCCTAACCCTCTCTCCCACGGTTCTGTTTAAGAGACAATAAACCTCTTTGCATTCAAAAAGTGTCTGGTGCCCCCAATTTCAGCTTGCATTACACCCACCCTGCCTTGTAACCCACTCTACACTGTAGGATGTCAGCTGTCCCTAACTCTGGAGGTCACCATTATACCTCAGGGGCCCCGGGACTTTGCTATATCAGTATTGTAACTTAAAGTCATTATTAATCAAAGAGATGGGTCACGGTCTATAATCCTCAACTTCGCCCGGGTCCTTGCCCAGTATAGGAATAACCAAAATAAAGGCTGTAGTCATGTCAGGATCAAGACTTTGACCCACTCTCAGGGCATTGGAAAACCTCTCTGAATGATGCACCAGGGTAAACTTCTGGTAATATTCTGCCGAGAACCCATCGGACCCAGAAGCAGAGGAGTGGTTTGCTTGCTTTATAACAGTAAGAATCTCCTTCATCGTAATCTGTGAGTCCATCAGCTCCCCTGGGAGCAAAGGCCAGTCTAGGGAGGCTGACAACCAGAAGAAAGGAGTGCCATTGGAGCTGGGGCCCGATAAAGATTACTATAAAACCTTTGGAATTACTTCAGAGCTTTTTGTGGGTCTTGGGTGTAGATGCCAGAGGAGCATCTCATTTATGGCAAAGCTGTTTGCCTCATCTTGGAAATCAGGATGGCATCCAGCCAGTGTTGGGACAAGGTCATCCAGAGCCCAGTGTGAACATGCCAAATTGTGCCCCCCCCCACCTCAAGATGTATGAGCATTATAAATTAACAAAAATCGCCTCCCCTCAAAAACATTGAGTGCAAATCTGCATGCTTAGCTCAAGTCCTCTCATTCCACATATGCCCCCAGCACAATCCCCCCCCCAAAAAAAATGTTTTTCCCTTCCTTACACAAAACCTCTACACCTCAAATTTCTTCCCTGACCACAAATCCTCTCCCCCATTCCAAATCCCCCCTCCAAGCACAAATTTGCATCCAATCCCCCTTCCTAACACAAATCCCCCCCCAAATGTTCCCTCCTAGCACAAATGCCCCCCCAGTCATCCCCACTAGCACAAATCCCGCTCCCGACAGTAAAAATTCCCCTCCTAGCACAACCCCCCCCCCCCCACTGCATTACTTTTTCTAGCACAGACCCCCAAATCCCCTATCCTAGCAAAAATCCTCTTCTCCCATCTCCCCTCTCAACACAAATCCCCTCCAAATCACCACTCCTAGCACCCCCCCTCCCCAAATTTCTCATCCTAGAACAATTCTTACCTCGTGCCACCCTCCCAACACAATCCCCCCCCCAAACCTCACAGTGCTAAGGGCAGCTTCCCCTCCCGCCCACCCCTTGCCCCGGCCCTGCATCAGGCCAATTCTGTCTTTCTGCATATAAAATTTAGAGGAAGACCAACAAAGGCTTTTTCCCGCTGGTGTAGTCAACAATAAGTTAAGTGACAGCCTAGTTGTCTCTATGCGGGTGAGTAACGATTCCTACTTCGTTTGTGTGTTTTTTTTTACTTTTTTGTGTGTGAATGGAGATGGCTACTATTTACCCCGTACTCAATCACATGGGGTGGGGGTGGGGGTGGGGGGGGCGATTGCTGCCGCTAAAGGACGCATATCTGCTTTAGCTGGAGGTTCATGTTCAGGTTCATTTTTTTTTTCCAAATTTTCGGTCTTTTTTATTCGTTTACCAAAAAATAAAAACCGCAGAGGTGATCAAATGCCACCAAAAGAAAGCTCTATTTGTGGGAACAAAATGATAAAAAGGATAACGTTTGGGTACAGTGTTACATGACCGCGCAATTGTCATTTAAAAAGTGACAGCGCTGAAAGCTGAAAATTGTCCTGGGCAGAAAGGTGCGAAAGTGCCCCCCCGGTATTGAAGGGGATAAATAACAGCCAAGATGTGGTACTCACATAAAAGCAGGTAAAAACGGATACAACAAAAACGAGCAGCAAGGTCGCGGCCTGGCGTCACTTAAGTGTCGGAATACACTGGCACCGGATCATCACGATCACGTGACTTCATCAGGGAATAGTTACTAGCACTGGAAGTGTCTTTAAATAGGTTTAATATTGTATCCTAACGAGCGGCCCTTTTCTTGTAGTCCTGTGAGAAAAAAATAGTATAGCAGCCATTTTCTAGTGAGTATTCCTGAAAAGACTACAACCACGGGCATTTTCTTGTAGTCCTATGAGGAAAAAAATAGTATAGCGGCCATTTTCTAGTGGATATTCCTGAAAAGACTACAACCGTGGCCATTTTCTTGTAGTCTACAATAAGTAAACAAAGTGGCAAGCATTTTCTGACTGATCTTACAATAGAGTGAATGTCAGAAGATGTAGAAGAGGCACACAGTTTGAATCGAAAATCATAGATTATAAATTTATAAAACAATGTTAAGATATTGCATGCTGCTGGAATGACGCACATTACAAACAATAAAATAATATATAAAAAGTGTTTAAATACTCGAAATATAGCTAATATTGAACAGACGAGAATAGGGGCCGTAAATGATGTCAGTACCTGAATATATATATCACAAATACAAGTGTAGCGCCCACCTACTTAGGTGTGTGCTAGAATAGGCAGATATAGTGTTGGGTAAAGTTGCCAGTGTTTTACCCTGTTGGTTTAAACCTGGTTGGGTTAAATTGGTTGGGAGAAATTACAGGATAGCAGGAGGGTGTGACCACCTGTATTCTGTCTGATTAATGCCCTGTTCTTCCGGTGAGAGGTGCTGGAGGGAAGGTGTTTGCACACAGGATGCAGTTCATTTGTGTAGGTCACCCTGAACCAATCGTTAATTAGAATGGGCAGGGGCTTTCAGGCCTATATAAACTGTGGGTCACATGCCCCCCAGACGATGTCTAAGAGGACAAAACGCGTCGGATAGGACCCCACTGCCGCCATTTTTTGTACAGCGCTGATTTTACAAGACCTACATGTGAGTGTATTTCTTATTTTAAATAAACCTTGATACTTGTTTTATGGAATTACGCTATGTGGCCTTTTTCCTCCTTGCTTTATATCATCACCATCTACTCCTCAACTTCATCCTGAGGGACACACAAGTCCACGGTTTACTTCTTGATGTTCATCCTCACCATATTTTTGGAATATCTACTATCACCCACCACCCAAGCCTGATTCGACCCCTTTGGGCGTACGCCCTCTAGGGTCCACGAGATCTGGTAAGCCTTCCCATTTTCGGTGGTGGTGTGCCTCTTCTGTCTTCACTTTGGATGTCAGGCATTTGAATTGCTTTTCACACAAAGTCACCACATTTATATGGACTATTATTTTTATGAGTCTTATAAATATTGAGGACCTTTCTTCCTTTTTTTTTAGATGTTTTTCATTATTGGTTGGACTTCAGCGTCCCTATATTGAACTTTTAGCGCTACACATATTTTTGTTTTACTATATAAACTGTGGGTCACATGCTCAAAGGGTGGATGGCAAATCTAAGAGAAGAAGACAGCATGTAGAGGCTGGTGCAGCTCAAGCGCTCTCCAATCTGGGGAGGGGAACGTGACATGCGGGGAGGAGAGATGGAGGAGCCATCAGGAGGAGCCATCAGGAGGAGGTTGCTATTACCGACAGGAGAAAGACTGGCTGATTGATCCGCTATGGCAAGCATGGATGATTGATCAGGAATACAAGTGAGTGGAAACCCAGGGAAACAGTGCTTTCAAAGGACTTAAAGGGGTTGATGTGCGGGTCAATACAGAAGGGAGTTGGGCCTTAGAGCATTAATACCCTGAAGGGATCTAATCAGTCCGCCCAGAGAACTTTATTCAGAGTATCGTTCTTTGGGTACACTTGGAAGTGCTGTATGGTCGGGAAGTAGTAACAAACAGGAGGAAGGAAAGCTGCAAAGTGTAAATGGAAGCAAGTGCATGTTAAGAGCTATTCAGAGTGGCTCTATATCAGTGGTTCTCAACTCCAGTCCTCAGGGCCCCCCAACAGGCCAGGTTTGCAAGATAGCTGAAATACATCACAGGTGATATCACTTGCTGCTCAGTGATTGCAGTATTCTAGTCTGCAACTCCCCAAGGTAATACTTAAAATCTGGCCTGTTGGTGGGTCCCGAGGACTGGAGTTGAGAACCACTGCTCTATATGATCTGGACTATGTATCTCAGAACTGCAATAAGTGTCAGAGAAGAATAAAGTTCAATGTTTAATCATTTTGGTCTGTCTGCTGTGTCAGTCTGTGCAAGGGACGGGGGTAATGGAAACACACTAACGAAAAGGGAATCAACTACCCAACAGCTCCTATGGGAGTACACAAGCAAAACAATAAATATATGTAGTGGTGTAGTTGCCACTAGTAACAGACGATGCACCATTCACCCCGCTGCCAGACTTCATACATCACTTGCAGAGACAATGAACAGTCTATTGCTGGTTTTGTTTTTGTTGTTTTATTGGGGGGTACAACTTGGTTGGGGAAAAAAGGGTATATGGGATGCCCATAGGATTGTTTAATTGCCATATTCTAAAGATCACACACACCAGCACATAGTTAGAGCCAGAAGATTAGATGTGCATTTATACTGAGTATGAATCTCCTTCTGCATCTCCTTGCAGACTGTTGCTCCTCCTCTGCTTAACTCAGACATACTATTCTTTCCAAGAATTCCCCATCCCTCACCGTGTAAAAGATGAGGACATCACTCTTGACCATGTAAAAGTGATGGTCCCAGAACTTCTTCTCCTCCTGCACAAATTTAATTCCTCCTGCACAAAACTTCTTAATATTGAGGTAAAGTAATGTCATATCTTCTTCTATGGACAAGAAGGACCCACTCTGAATGAGTCCTTAAGCAGGCTCTGGTTGCTCATTGCTACTAGGCCAGAGGCCAGCAGTACCTCTCCACGGAGACCTATCAGTTTAACAGCATTCTTATGGATGGTGGACTACTGTTCCCAGCCAGCCCAACTTGCAAATCATGTGCCCTCAGGCCACATCGATTTGACACAGATCCCCACAGTCTCTCCTCTGATCCAGGACTCCTCATCATTCACTGTGTAAATGATGAAGACTTTGCTAATGACCGTGTAGAAGTGAAGTTCCCTCACAGACTTCCTGGCACATCCAGCCCTCCCCTGTGGTAACAATCACCGAGCTTCCACTGCCCCGAGTCCTTGATGGAGAACTTGAGTGGCCCATACGTTCCGACAGCTTCACCTGCCCCTCTGCTCCAGGAGTTCTTTATCGACCACTGTGTGATGATAAAGACATTGCCAATGACCGTGTAGAGGCAAAGTTCCCTCACAGACTTCCTGGCACATCCAGCCCTCCCCTGTAGTACACTCACGAACTTCCACTGCCCCGAGTCCTTGATGGAGAACTTGACTGGCCCATATGTTCCCACAGCTTCACCTGCCCCTCTGCTCCAGGAGTTCTTTATCGACCACTGTGTGATGATAAAGACATTGTCAATGACCGTGTAGAGGCAAAGTTCCTTCACAGCTCTCCCTGGGCCTCCTCCTGCTGTCGGTACCCCCCCTCCCCCCCAGATGTTGGGGCAATCCTGCTGCTGCCTAGTATTCCATTCCTCACTTCACTCAGCCGACATCCTTCCCCAGAGGCACGTTACCTCAGCTTATTTAGGAGGCCCACCCCCTGCCAATACCCATTGGGGATTGGTCAGGGCTCCCACATGAGCTGCCTGCCACTCCAGTTCCAGGCCCAGCCCCTCTTCCAGAACATTCTCCCTGGAAGCAGGGGAGGCGCCTCAGAACTAGAGCACAGGTGGTCACACCCACTGCTACTCTGACCACTCCCAGCCCCCCAGATCAAAACAGACAGGCCTAGATTGCAGCATAGACCTGCCTAAATTTACCTGTACTGACAGTTCCTAGTAAAAAAACCTATTACTAGCTATTACTATTGGTAGAGGGTGCTACATATATATATATGACTTGGTAAAATTAATATGATGTCTAATCAGTATAATTAAAAAAAGCGAATAAGGGGGAAATACAACAAAAGAGCTTGTAGAATTAAAATAGCACTGATGGGATAAAATAAGATAAAATGACAAGAAGAGTAGATGTATTATTTAGGCTATATCTAGCTAGTTAAAAATTCCTGATAAAACAGTTCAGATCAAATTCAATGTTCAATCCCGGAGGTGCAAAAGTGTCTAATATAAAAATCCATTTGGCTGAGGGTCCTTACTTTATGGCTACCCCACCAGTGTTTTTTATATGGTTCTATCCCCCAATATTTCATGTGGGTGGGGTCTTTTTTGTTAAGTGTGGCAAAATGTTTGGAAACCCTATGTTTATCAAATCCTTTCACAATATTTTGTACATGTTCTTTAATGCGTACTTTCAGGGGTCTTTTTGTGCATCCTATGTATTGCAACCCACAGCTACATTCCAAGGAATAGACAGCTCCCTCTGTATTGCAACATGAAGTCATTAACCTCGTAGGTATTGCCTGTGCTAGTGGATGTGAACTGAAATTTCTTTTCAACTGGGCGTTTTGTTTTAGTACATGCAAAGCACCGTTTGCATGGGAAGAAACCTTTACCTGTAAAGAACGTAAACCCCCTTGAGGGTGGATCCGGGATACTTTTAACCACTTCAGCCACGGAAGGATTTGCCCCCTCCCCGACCAGAGCACTTTTTGCGATACGGCACTGCGTCGCTTTAACTGACAATTGCGCAGTCATGCGGCGTTGCACCCAAACAAAATCTACATCCTTTTTTTCCGCACAAATAGAGCTTTCTTTTGGAGGTAAAAGATCTTGGAGATGTTTATCCTTCAGCAATATGTGCCAATGCCGTTTATTGATTTTTTTTCAATCTTTTTGTATTGTGCATTATAGTCCAAGATAATTTGTACTGTGTCTACCCTGGATCCATGTTTTATCCTATCTTTGATGAGTTCATTGAGGTCCATTTCTGCTACATCTGATATTTTCTCTATTATGTATTTGTTATCATAGCCTTTTTTGATAAATCCGTGCCCCATTTTATCTGCTTGAACTAAAAAATATATTTTTTTGGGGTACAGTTTCTTCTTTAGGCGCATCAGTTGACCTTTAGGGATATTGTAAAGCCAATTATGGTGGTGTCAGCTCTCTAATGGGGGATAGCTATTTTTTGTCTACGTTTTTAAAATGTGTTTTTGAACTAAGTGCACACCCTTCTTCTGTCATTTCCAAATCAAGGAAAAAAGATATGATCTTTTTACTGATATCCCAAGTTAGTTTAATGTTTCTGTTGTTGTTATTCAATTTTTCTAGAAAATAAAACCAACTGGTTCTGTTCGCCTTTACATAAAATGAAGATGTCATCGATATATCTTTTGAAGAGGACACGTTCAGTCGGTGTATCTATCAAAACAATTTCATCTTCCCATTGGGCCATGAATAAGGCCTGCTACACTGGGTGCAAATTTTGCTCCAATAGCACCTCCTGTTCTTTGATGGTAGTAATCACGGTTATACCAGAAGTAGCTATTCTTCAAGCACAAATCCAGACATTTAACGAGATATTTCCTCTGGATGCAGGGTAGTATGGTATGTGTCCTTAATCCCCATTTTGTTGCTTCCCATGCCTGATGATGAAGTACTATGGTATAAAGCGAGGACACATCCGCTGTGACCATTATCCATAGGCCTTCTTCTTTAGGTATCCCTTCTAGAATTTGGAACATTTGTTTTGTGTCTCTAAGGTACGCTCTCGTATTCTGTACGGCTGTGTCAGGGCTGGGCTCAGTCCTTTTTTCTCTGAGCTGGCCGCTCAGCTGTCAGCTAATTGCCAGCTCCTATCTCTCTCTAAAGTAATTTAGCTGTTGATGATCCTGCTCGTCAGTCCTGCCTACTTAAGCCGTCCAGCCCAGAGGAGCTCTGCCTTCCCCTTGGTCAACATCACGAGAAACATCTCCTGCGTTTCTGTTTAAAGACTGGCTTTGCTGACATCCCTTCTGGCTCCAGATCCTGCTTGCTGTTCCACTACTTTGATCCTTGACTTCTGGCTTGGCTGACTATCCGTTCCGGTTACTGAACTTTGGCTATGTTTTGACTACGTTTGTTCTTTTTACTTTTTTTATTAAACATGTGTGATTTAACTGTACTTCTGTCTTGGTCCGATTTCATGGTTTCTGACAGGCTGGCTGTAAATAGTTATCTATATATTAGCCAATTCTAGCAGTAAGGGAGTCTATCCCATTCACTATTGGTCTGGGGGCAGGGTTCACCTTATCTTTATGAAACTCTGGTAGTGAATATATAATGGGTGTGCAACAGGATTCGGGTATTAGAAAGAAATTTGGCCTCTTTTTTAGTCATAGTTTTTTTTTCAGGAATACCCACTAGAAAATGGGCGCTATACTATTTGTTCTCACAGGACTACAAGAAAATGTTAGGATACAATACTAAACCTATTTAAAGACACTTCCAGTGCTAGTATCTATTCCCTGGTGAAGCCACGTGACCGTGACGATACGTGTCGGAATACACGGGCACCGGAAGTGACCCCAGGCTGCGAGCTCCCTGCTCGTTTTTTGTTTTATCCGTTTTTACCTGCTTTTATGTGAGTACCACATCTTGGCTGTTATTTAAATAAACATTTAGTGTTACATACTTCACCACTGGGATCCCCCGTTCTTTCTTTCTATATGATTTGATGTGTCCATTTGGGAGGATTTCTATTGCCACTTGACCTATATAAAGGAGATATATCCCAATAAGAAGCACCTACCAGGATACCATATTGCCATCGATAGGATATCCTTAGGGTGACCTATTACAGTACCCTGGACCACCGTTGACTAGTGTACGCTGTAACCTTACAGTGGTAAGGTAAGGAGCCATTTCACCCGGAGGTGCGATTTACACCGAAAAAAAAAACCTTTTATTCACACCATCACACTAACACAGCGGGTTAGTTGGAAATCAGCACTTTTGCTTCCCGCACTTTATTCACCAGCGATTATTCGAAGATTTACGTTCATTTTGGACATAACCCCTTTCCCTCATCGTTTTTTTTGGCAATAGCACTTTATTTAGTTTGGGACAGCACTGGACTAGATACCATCCCTTTGAACTATTGCCACTTTCATTGCACATTGGAAGTCATCACCTATATTCTGAGTATTTTGCACTTTAGATTGTATATTGTTTACGTTGTGCTTTGGTGAAGCAATTTATATTATTAATATTCCTTTGGAGTTTATTACTCTGAATATTTTGCACTTTACAGTAGTCACTTAGCACTTGTATATTTGTTGATTATCACTTAGAGCGCAGCACCATCTATTGATTTTATAATGCATATTTTATTTGGCTAGCGTTTGACCAATCCGGTGTTTGCTGCAACTAAGGACCCGATTTTTTTCTCAGGTTAGGTAGCGCGGGAATATTAATTATATCTATGGATGAAAGGTTTAGCACTGGGAAACACTTTTTGAAAAAGAGAAAAAATGAATTTTATATAGAACTACAGTATAAAGATCAGACCAAAATGAGGGACAAATGAGGAGGAAAGAGGGACAGGGGGATATTGTTCCAAATCAGGGACAGTTGGGAGCTATGTGAATGGACAGGAGACAAGAGGCTCCTCTCCATTCATAAACCGAAGCATCGTAAACACAGATTACAATGCTCAGTTATGAATGGACAGTCAGTGATCACGGACTCTGTGCATTTGGAGAGGGGGAACCGGAGGAGCGCTCCAAGGGGGAGTGGAGGAGGAGGGGGGATTGGAGTGGCACATAGAGAGAAGCCAGAGGAGGACAGGGGAGAGGGACCGGAGGACCCACAGAGGACGACGGGGGGACCAGAGGAGCATACGGAGGGGGACCGGAGGAGGATGGGGGGGGGGGGTACCAGAGAAGTGCACAGAGGGGGAGTGGAGGAGGATGGGGGGGAGGGACCGGAGGACCCAAGGAGGGGAACCGATGGAGGACAGGAGGGGATGAGCACACAGAGGGGGACCGGAGGAGAACAGGGGGGGCAGAGGAGGATGGGGGGATCGGAGCAGCACACAAAGGGAGACCGGAGGAGGATGGGGAGATCGGAGGAGCACGGGGGGGGACCGGAGGAGGATGGGGGATCCTGCAAATACTTGGTATCGGCACCGATACCAATACTAGCATGGGTTTCGGGACAACCCTAGTCAAAAGTGTTAATGTCTGATTTGTCCGCCGTAATATCACAGTCCTGCTATATGTTACTGATCACCGCCATTACTTAGTAAAAATAAATAAATAAAATAAAAATTCCATAAATCTATCCCATAGTTTGTAGACGCTATAACTTTTGCACAAACCAATCAATATATGCTTATTGGGATTTTTTTAGTTTACCAAAAACATGTAGAAGCATACATATTGGCCTAATTTTTTTACTTTCAAAAGGTTTTTATTTTCTTATAATAAAATAAAGAGAGACGTTTATACAGAAAAGAATGAAAAGCACATGCAAGGTACAAATTGGAAAGAAATTTACAAGTCATGAGATTACTAAACATGAACTCGGGGTGGAGAATTATGTGAATAACCAAAAACCCACAAATTGAATTTCTATTCTCCTACGAATTATATCGGACTTGTATATTACCTGCTGCCTCCCACCTAAGCAGTTGCTACAGGTAAGGGGGTCTTAGAGTTAGAGATGTGAACCCCCTCCTGGGATAGGAAAGGAGCGAAGGGGCATCTGCCTCCCCGGCACCCCTGATGGGAGCTTACTGTGCCGGGGTATGGGACACCAGTTTACCTCGTTCCCCTAAAGGGAGGAACACCATTCAAAATTAACGGTCTCTAGGGAAGAACCCCAGTAATATACCATTGGATGAAGTCAGGTTCCCTGAGTGGGAGGGAGGAAAGCCGGTTCCCAGATAAGTTTAAATTTGTGTGCTGAGTCTGTGAGGATGCTAGCCAGTCCTGGGCATAATCCAAGAAACGTTCCTGACGGCTGCCCTTATTGAGACTGGGGGTTGCTTCCATGCCTTAGCCAGTGTTATTTTGGCTTCTAATAGTATAAAGTGTATTCATTTACGGTTACATTTGGAGATCATTGGGATAAGTGCATTCAGTAGAGTGTGCTCAGGAGACCTGGGAATCTCACAGCCCGTGACCTTGAATGCAGTGGCTAGAACTGATTGCCAAGTCTCCAGGCTCCATTGGATTTGGAGGTCTTCCTCCCAGGCTAACATATATGGAGATTTTCCTGAAGGCTGGGAAAGTGATGCATACATGACTGAGATGCCTCCCCTCTGCTCCATGGCTTGACCACACCAAAGGTCATTAATTGAGATTTTGGGAGGTTTGGGTTAATCTATCCAGATGCTGTGGAGAAAGTGTTTGGTTTGGTTGTACCGGAACCGTTCTGATTGTGGTAGGTCAAGTTTGCTGAAGCAGTGGGCTAGGGTGACGGGGGCTCTAGATGTAAAGTAATGTCCTATTCGGTACAGCCCCTTGTTAAGCCACCACTGAAAAGCCTTTATGTCCATCCCTGGAGGAAATTTCAGGTTACGTTACAAATGCGTCAGGGGGCTTCATCTCTGAGATAAGATTTGGATTGGATCTTAATTTGTCCCACAGCACAAAGGAGTGGGAGAGCGTGGGGCCAAGGATTGGAGGTTGATTTCTAGAATGGTCCCAGAGTAGAGAGTCCAGTGTGTAATGAGGCACCGCCTGGCCTTCTATCTGAATCCAGTCTGGTTTTTCCCTATTAGAGTAAATTATAGAGAACTGGGCTATTCTGGATGCTAGGTAATATCTGTGTAGGTGTGGAAGACCCAGCCCCCCATGTTTACGAGAGAGGTAAAGGGTCTGTTGTTTTATCCTATATCCTGAAACCCCCCATATAAACTTTAGTATTTTGCTCTGGAAGGACCTAAGGTGATCCCTCAGTGGGATGGGGAGGGATCGAAAAAGGTAAAGAAACCTAGGGAGCATTGTCATTTTGACGGGATTTATTCTCCCTATCTCTAGAGGATTTGTTTAGACCAAGACTTCAGGTCTTGTTCTAGTTTATGAAACATGGGAGGGTAGTTTTTGGCATAAAGCGTGTCGAATTTAGTGGTGAAGGAAATGCCTAAGTACTTGATGGGTGAATCATTCCAGTTGAATTGGAAGTTTAGTTTCAGCAAGGAAACCATCTCGGGGGTGAGGGAGGTGTTTAGGGCTTGAGATTTTGAATAGTTTTCCTGGAGGCCTGAGATGTTTGCAAAGGAGGTTAGAGTCTTACACAGATTAGGGAGGGAGGTTAGGAGCGAGGTGATGAAGAGAATCAGGTCGTCGGTAAATAGACCACATTTGTTTACCTGGAGACCGCATGAAACCCCTTTGATATCGGAATTTTCTCGTATTGCTATCGCTAGTGTCTCTATGGCTATGGCGAATATCAAGGGTGATAAAGGGCAGCCCTGTCTAGTACTTCTAGCAATGTGGATTGGGGGGGAGTAGTATCCTTGTAGGCATATTAGTGCTGTGGGAGAAGAGTTGAGAGATTTCATGATTCCTAAAAAGTGGTTTCCAAACCCCCAATGGTCTAAGAGCATGAAGATATATGACCAGAACACTGAGTCGAACGCTTTCTGTATATCCAGAGAGAGCAGCATTCCCTTTTGTCTGGTTCCCCTGGGCCAGTTGGATTGTAGGATTGAGACTATATCTATGGCTCGTCTGGTTTGAGGGTGTAGTCCCTTTTCATTGGGTTCGTCTCTTGCCAAACATCTGCCAGGCCTTGTGAATGTACAAGTCTAGCAAATTTGAGGCTGGCCCTAGTTGGACGGGTCAGGATTATTTTGGATGGGTTGGACTTATCTAGCCCTTGGTCGAACGCTACGTTGGAGTCCCCTCCGAGTATGGGGGTCCCCTCTAAGAGGGGATTCAGTGTTGTCATAAATGATTGAAAAAACTTATATTGGCCCTTGTTGGGGGCTTAGTAGGAGATAAAGGAGAATAAATGTCCGTCTATGAACCCTTTAACCAGGATAAATCTGCCTTCCGGGTCTTTATAATCCACCTGCAAGGGAAAATTGCAAGTTTTGGAAAATAGAATTGCTACACCTTTAGACTTGCCCTCTGCCTTTGCCAGGTAGAACAAGGGGTACTGATGGTGCAGGTAATTGGGGCTGTACCGCTTAGGAAAGTGGATTTCTTGAACCATGATAACATCTACTTTGAGGGAGTTGTAGCTATCGCATATCTTTCTCCTTTTGAGGGGAGAGTTAAGGCCCTGGGTGTTATGTGTAGCTATATTAAGTGTGGGTCTGGGAGCATTAGCCATGGAGCAGAAGTGGGAGGATGCTGTCTTGTTCTGCGTCACTTACCGTCAGATGGGACTGGTGTCGATTTCCCATACAGAAGAGCCTTCCAAACTGAAGCACTGTAAGCTTAGGAATCTTGTGATGAACCTGAAGGGTGACTGAGAAAAAAAACAACTGTTAATTTTCCCCTTGGGTGACTGGAGATAGGAGAGAGGGGAATAGAAAAGAGTGAATGAGTGAAGACAATAGCAAGGGAAGACAAGGAGGCTTTAGAGAGCATCTTCAGTGATTTTAGACTGGCTCCCTGGGGGAAAAGCAACCCCCAGGCACTGAGTCAAACAAATCGTCTGCTCGACTAAGGGCAGACAACCTATCCCGCAGAGACGAAGGAGTCTGAGGAATAGGTGGAGGCACATGCCCGGCACCCAGCACTATGGCGCCTATTTGAACATTAATTAACTTTAGAGAAATTAATCACAGAGTACTCATATTCCCTTAAGAGGAATTACGTCATACCCCCAGACATTTCTTTGTGGCGGAACCCCCCCTCCTACCCCATCCGAAGGCAGGGAGGGGGGGTACCAGATATGTTACATAGCCCTTATTGGAGCCAGAGATGTGCTCAATAGTAATTGCCGAGACTTTCATTATCGGGGGGCTGTTCATAGCCAGTAAACAAAATTTTGCGGAGAAGAGAGATCTCAAAAAAGGCTAAATCCGGGGTCGTCCAGGCTGACCCGGAAACAAAAAACTGGGAAAAAAGTGAAGAAAAAAATATTTCTGACAAAAGAGTCTAGAACAGAACTTGTGGAGCTGGAGCTCCTTTCAGCAGGGTAGGAAGTCCCTGGTGTCCACTATCTCGAGGAGGTGAGGATAAAAGTGTAGATTGCAACAGTCATTTCCTAACTTCAGGTCTTTCGTTCTCTTCGTCTTCGGCTTGCTCCACAGGGTGGTCAGATGACTTGTGGGCGATGGACGTTTTGCTGAATTGAATGCAGTGTTGGACGTGTCCATATCTGCTTCCAGTGAAATGAGCTTCAGGGATAGGAGGATTTTCTCCCCTTCTTGAAGATTGGTAAAGGAGTAATGCTTGCTCTTGAAGTACAATTCAACAGCAAATGGGAAGGTCCACCAGTATTGAATGTCCTTTTGGGCTAGGACTGATAGAAGGGGTTTCAGGGCCCGTCTCCTCTGGATCGTGGAGGGGGACAGGTCGGCAAAAATGAGCATTGAGAGACCGCAACATGATATCTGTTTCATCTCTATGGATTGCGTCATTGTCTCCTCCTTGACCAGGTAGAAGTGAGGTTTTGCGATGATCTTCCTGGGGGAACCATCCTTTCTTGGGGGACCCAGAGCTCTATGGACTCTGTCTAATTCCAATCGGTGTTGCGGTATGTTCGGGATCAAGGATTTGATTATCTCCTGGGTTGCCTGGGAGACATCAGCAATGGACTCAGGCAGGCCTCTAATCCTGAAATTGTATCTTCTGGATCTGTGTTCTAGCTCATCAATCCTGGAGAGGGCCGAGTCGAGCCTGTCTTGAAGTGTCTGAATGTGGTCAGAGTTTTGGTTGGTGGTTGCCACTGTCATGTCTAGTTTGTTCTTGATGGCTTCCATCCTAGAACCCAGGTTCTGGAAATCAGCTTTGATGTCCCCAGTTATCTTTGCTGCTGTGGAGGCAAGCCCTCTCTCCAGTAGTTCTGATAGCTTCAGGAAGAGGTCATCTTGTTGGAAGTATGCGTCTTGAGCCAGGGATGCGGGGAAGGAGACCCCCTGGTGTGGTGTTAAAGCAGGCCCGGCTGGTGAAAATGCACTTTCCCCAAAGCCTCGGCCGATTAATGATTCAGTGGATGCTGGGGAGGGTGTCACTTGCTGTTGTAGCACATTCTGGCTTGCAGGGGTGTATGTGAGGGACGCAAGGGCTATCACTTGCCTGAGTTCTGCTTGTTCCTCCGTGCCTGTAGCGTGCTGCTGGGCCACGGCGGCCATCTTGGTACACCCTGTTGGCGCTGCTTGTTCAAATTGCAGCCCGAGGTCTCTGCAGGTCTGGATCCTAGTCATGCGGGGGGTGTCTCTGGTCGATGCGGGGTCCGGATTGCTTATTGTGGCTGGTTTTTAGCTGCTTTGTATGGAGCTGTAGGCGCCGTTGGGTCTGGGTGTGATGGAGCTCTGGATCAAGCGGCCATCTTGGAAACTCTGCACATGCGCACTCCCATATTGGCCTAAATTTATGAAGAAATAGAATAATTCCCCAAATTAATCAATTCAGAAATTGGATGAAAGGTTTAGCACTGAGAAACACTTTTTGAAAGATAAAAAGTCCATTTTATATACAACTATATAGATCAGACCAACATTATGGACAAGTAAACACAAATTACAATGCTCAGTTATGAATGGACGGTCAGTGATTACTGACTCTGTGCATTCGGAAAAGGAAGGAGCCGGTAAATTACATATTTACCGGCTCCTTACTCCGCTCTCCATCCTGAAAGATCTGGGACAGGGGGGGACAGAGGAAAACGGGGGGAGGGGGGGATTGGAGGAGCACACAGGGGGGAAACGGAGGAGGAGGGGGGGACCGGAGGAGCGCACAGAAGGGGAGCGGAGGAGGACGCGGGGGGGTTGGAGAAGCACGTGGAAGGGGACTTGAGGAAGATGGGGGGGTGGACCAGAGGAGGGAATGAAGGGGGATCGCACGGAGGGGGAGCGGAGAAGCACACGGACGAGGAGCGGAGGAGGACGGGAAGGGGATAGGAGGAATGCACTGAGGGGGAGCGGAGGAGGAGGGGGGGAATCAGAGGAACACATGGAGGAGCACAGAGGAGGAGGAGTGGAGGGGGATCAGAGGACCACACAGGAGGGGGAGCGGAGGAGAAGTGGAGGGGGATCAGAGGAGCATACAGAAGGGGGAGGAGAAGAGGATGGGGGGGACTGGAGGAGCGCACCAAGGGGGAGCGGAGGAGGAGGGGGGGATCAGAGGAGCACACAGAAGGGGACCAGAGGAGGACAGGGGGGGCCCGAGGAGCCCATGGAGGAGCACAGAGGAGGACACAGAGGGGAGCCAGAGGACAGGGGGAGAGACCAGAGGACCCATGGAGGAGGACGGGGGGGAGATCGGAGGAGCATACGAAGGGGGACTGGAGGAGGACAAGGGGGGAGCAGAGGAGAAGTAGGGGGGGACCGGAGGAGCCCATGAAGGAGGAGTGGAGGAGGAGTGGAGGGGGATCAGAGGGGCCCACAGGAGGGGGAGCGGAGGAGGAGCAGAGGGGGATCAGAGGAGTGCACAGGAGGGGGAGCAGAGGAGGACGGGGGGCACTGGAGGAGCGCACCAAGGGGGAGCGGAGGAGGAGGGGGGATTGGAGGAGCACACAGAAGGGGGCCGGAGGAGGACGGGGGGCTCAAGTAGCCCATGGAGGAGCACAGAGGGGAGCCGGAGGACTGGGGGACCCACGGAGGGGGACGGGGTATCGGAGAAGCACACGGAGGGGTAGCGGAGGAGGACAGGACGGGGGGACTGGAGGAACGCACCAAGAATGAGCGAAGGAGGAGGGGGGATCAGAGGAGCACACAGAAGTGGACCGGAGGAGGACAGGGGGGACCAGAGGAGCCCACGGACGAGCACAGAGGAGGACACAGAAGGGAGCCAGAGGAGGACAGGGGCGAGGGATCGAAGGACCCACAGAGGAGGAGCAGAGGAGGACGGGGGGAATCAGAGGAGCACACAGAGGGGGACCGGAGGAGGACATGGGGGTGCCGGAGGAGCACAGAGGAGGATACAGAGGGGAGCCAGAGGAGGATACAGGGGACACTCAGGAACAATTGGTGCGGTGGGGGAAGTTATAATCTCCGATCACCAAGTAATAAAGCAGCTGAAAGCCGCGGAGGGGAGACAAAGAGAAGCGGCTGTCAGCTGCTTAATTGAATGCGACAGGGAAATCGGTGATTATAACTTCCCCCCACCGCCGCACCGATTGTTCCTGAGTGTCCAGGTATCGGGTCAAGCATCGGGAGCATTTGTAGGAGTACTCCTGCAAATATTCGGTATCGGTATTGAGACAACCCTAGTCAAAAGTGTCAACCCTAGTGTCCGATTTGTCTGCCGCAATATCACAGTCCTGCTATAAGTCGCGGATCGTCGCCATTACTAGTAAAAATAAATAAATAGAATAAAAATTCCATAAATCTATCCCATAGTTTGTAGACGCGATAACTTTTGCGCAAGCAAATCAATAAACGCTTATTGTGATTTTTTTTTTTTTTTTTACCAAAAACATGTAGCTGAATACATATTGGCCTAAACTGATGAAGAAATTTGCTTTAAAAAAAAAAATTCATTGGATGTTTTATAGCAGAAACTAAAAAAATATATATTTTTTTTTAAATTGTGTTTTTTTTTTGTTTTGTTTATAGCGCAAAAAATAAAAACCGCAGAGGTGATCAAATACCAGCAAAAGAAACGTTGCATGACCAAGCAATTGTCAGTTAACGTAACGCAGTGCCATATCACAAAAAATGGCCTGGTCGTGAAGGGGGGGGGGGGTAAAGCATGGAGCTGAAGTGGTTAAGATACGCCATCTCTGCCAGTAGACATACAACAAAATGTATTCTCCGTCCATCAGGAATAAGTCACATTATAGTGATAACATTGATCCGATAATATTGTATCCATCACCACATTGGTTACATTGGAAAAATCCATCCAACGGTCTCCTTCTACAAAGTCATCCGCATGAAGCGATCGAGTTTAAAGTCCTATAGCAGGGTATTGTTTGCACATTTCTTTTTACTTGTTAATGAAGGTCGTCATTTCCTGTTTTGCAAAAAATGCTCATTCGGAGGGGGGGAGGGGTGGGAGCTCAGAGGGGGGAGGGGGGAGAGCTCACTGTGCTTTTCAGCAGATAGAACAGGAGACATCTAGGAAAATACAGCATTGGGTGTTACCAACCTTAACGGATACAAAGGATTCCTCGTCGTTTCCCTCCCTCTGGATCGGATATATTCCATCAGTAAGTAACATTTTTGTTATATTTTTGCTTTTTTTTATCTGATTAGTTCTCTGTATTGTGTGTGGGGGCGGCTGTAAGAATGTCTTCCGTTAGTGGAAACCATTTCCAGTATAACAAATGCATCATCTTACCAAAAGTATTGGGACAACGGCCTTTACACGCACATGGACTTTGATGGCCTCCCAGTCTTAGGCCGTAGGGTTCCATATTGAGTTGGCCCACCCCTTAGGGTTGCCACCTCATCTCTTGAAAATTGAACACGTATTACACGGGTTTTGTGGCTGATTAAGGTGCTAATTAAACTCACTTGATGCCTTATCTGCATTAAATTAGCCTCAGAACCTGTGGAATCCATTTGTGTTCGGGTTTTAAAGGGATGAGGTGGCAACCCTACCACCCTTCGCAGCTATAACAGCTTCAACTCTTCTGGGAAGGCCGTCCACAAGGTTTAGGAGTGTGTCTATGGGAATGTTTGACCATTTTTCAAGAAGCGCATTTGTGAGGTCAGGCACTGATGTTAGACGTGAAGGCCTGGCTCACATTCCTCCCAAAGGTGTTCTATCGGGTTGAGGTTAGGACTCTTTGCAGGCCCGTCAAGTTCCTCCACCACAAACTCGCTCATCCATGTCTTTATGGACCTTGCTTTGTGCACTGGTCCAAATCATTTGGTGGAGGGGGGGGGGGGGGGAGATTATGGTGTGGGGTTGTTTTTCAGGGGTTGGTCTTGGCCAACCCAGACTTAATGGCTTCCCAGACTTAGTCTGTAGGGTTCAATATTGAGTTGGACCACCCTTTGCAGCTATAACACTATAATCCCTGTGATCCCTCCTGTATTGATTTGTATTATAAGTGTACTGTCTGCAACCATGTTGTAAAGCGCTGCGCAAACTGTTGGCGCTATATAAATCCTGTATAATAATAATAATAATAATAATAACAGCTTCAACTCTTCTGGGAAGGCTGTCCACAAGGTTTAGGAGTGTGTCTATGGGAATGTTTGATCATTCTTTCAGAAGCGCATTTTTGAGGTCAGGCACTGATGTTGGATGAGAAGGCCTGGCTCGCACTTTCTGCTCTAATTCATCCCAAAAGTGTTCTATCGGGTTGAGGTCAGGGCTCATTTGGTGGAGGGGTGATTATGGTATGGGGTTGCTTTTCAGGGGTAGGTCTTTGCCCCTTATCTCCAGTGAAGGGAACTCTTAAGGCGTCAGCATACCAAGACATTTTGGACAATTTCATGCTCCCAACTTTGTGGGATAAGTTTAGGGCCTTCCTGTTCCAACATGACTGCGCACCAGTGCACAAAGCAAGGTCCATAACGACATTGATGAGCAAGTTTGAGGTGGAGGAACTTGACTGGCCTGCATAGAGTCCTGACCTCAACCTGAGAGAACACCTTCGGGATGAATAAGAGCGAAGACTGTGAGCCAGGCCTTCTCGTCCAACATCAGTGCCTGACCTCACAAATGCGTTTCTGGAAGAGTGGTCAAACATTCCCATAGACACACTCCTAAACCTTGTGGACAGCCTTCCCAGAAGAGTTGAAGCTGTTAAGACTGCAAAGGGTGGGCCAACTCAATATTGAACCTTACGAACTAAAGCCTCGTACACACAATCAGATTTTCGGACAACCGTTCGTTCGTTTTTTTTGTTGCATGCTAGTCTCTTGTTGAAAGTGAAGAGGTTACTCACCATATGAAAATTCTCGTATGACAGAATTCAACTTTAGAAGTCATGTAATGTGTTGAATAGTTTTGCATGTATTCTTTTGTTTTCTGAGCATGGATGAAAACCATACTAATTAAATGAAAATCGGACGCTTGTTTACATCCGACAAAAATTTTATAGTCTGCACATCCACCTTTTGTCGTACGAAAAACCGGAACCGGCTGTCGAAAGAAGCATACTAACGATCTGAAACGATCCGAAAATCGGCAGGTTGTTCATCGGATTAAATTTTACTTCCAATTTTCAAATCGTGTCTACGGGCCTTTTGACTGGAATGGCATTAAAGTTTATGTACAAGGCAGGCGTCCCAATACTTTTGGTAATATAGTGTATCAGTTTATAAGTTTATTGTCCAGACGAGGCAAGATTTGAAACCATGACTTTTATCCCTTAATGTTTCCCAATGCATACGTTGTACAGATGTTACAAGTTGAATTGAACTCTTACCCAAATTAGAAACGTCATCCTGTTAACAATCTGTATGTAGCGCAGACCCCAATCCAGCCCTGCTGATTGGCCCCTGGTTCTGTTCCCTTTATGGGGTACAGGCAGCCAGGCACACAACAGATCACAGTCTCACAACTTAATGACCAGGCAGGGAATGTCTTTTTGTGTTTTTAATATTTGTTGATCCTGATTTGGGTGCAGAGTGGGCTTTGGGATACTCAGACTAAAGAGCACCAGATCAGGCTGGACTGGGGTATGAGGCACCAGATTAGGCTGGACTGCGGTATGAGGCACCAGGTCAGGCTTGACTGGGGTATGAGGCACCAGATTAGGCTGGACTGTGGTATGAGGCACCAGGTCAGGCTTGACTGGGGTATGAGGCACCAGGTCAGGCTGGACTGGGGTATCGGGCACCAGGTCTGGCTGGACTAGGGTATCGGGCACCAGGTCAGGCTGGAATGGGGTATCGGGCACCAGGTCAGGCTGGAATGGGGTATCGGGCACCAGATCAGGCTGGACTGGAGTACGGGGTGTCAGATCAGGCTGGACTGGAGTACGGGGTGTCAGATCAGGCTGGACTGGAGTACGGGGTGTCAGATCAGGCTGGACTGGAGTACGGGGTGTCAGATCAGGCTGGACTGGAGTACGAGGCCCCAGATCAGGCTGGACTGAAGTACGAGGCGCCAGGTCAGGCTGGACTGGAGTACGAGGCGCCAGATCATGCTGGACTGGAGTATGAGGCGCCAGATCAGGCTGGACTGGGGTATGAGGCGCCAGATCAGGCTGGACTGGGGTATGAGGCGCCAGATCAGGCTGGACTGGAGTATGAGGCGCCAGATCAGGCTGGACTTTAGTATGAGGCGCCAGATCAGGCTGGACTGGAGTATGAGGCACCAGATCAGGCTGGACTGGAGTATGAGGCACCAGATCAGGCTGGACTAGAGTATGAGGCGCCAGATCAGGCTGGACTGGAGTATGAGGCGCCAGATGAGGCTGGACTGGAGTATGAGGCACCAGATGAGGCTGGACTGGAGTATGAGGCACCAGATGAGGCTGGACTGGAGTATGAGGCACCAGATGAGGCTGGACTGGAGTATGAAGCACCAGATGAGGCTGGACTGGAGTATGAGGCACCAGATGAGGCTGGACTGGAGTATGAGGCACCAGATGAGGCTGGACTGGAGTATGAGGTACCAGATCAGGCTGGACTGGAGTATGAGGTACCAGATCAGGCTGGACTGGAGTATGAGGCACCAGATCAGGCTGGACTGGAGTATGAGGCACCACATCAGGCTGGACTCCAGGCAACAGATCAGGCTGGACTGGAGTGTGAGGCACCAGATCAGGCTGGACTCCAGGCACTAGATCAGGCTGGACTGGAGTGTGAGGCACCAGATCAGGCTAGACTGGAGTATGGGGCACCAGATCAGGCTAGACTGAAGTATGAGGCACCAGATCAGGGTAGACTGGAGTATGAGGCACCAGATCAGGCTGGACTGGAGTATGAGGCACCAGATCAGGCTGGACTGGAGTATGAGGCGCCAGATCAGGCTGGACTGGAGTATGAGGCGCCAGATCAGGCTGGACTGGAGTATGAGGGGCCAGATCAGGCTGGACTGGAGTATGAGGCTCCAGATCAGGCTGGACTGGAGTATGAGGCTCCAGATCAGGCTGGACTGGAGTATGAGGCTCCAGATCAGGCTGGACTGGAGTATGAGGCTCCAGATCAGGCTGGACTGGAGTATGAGGCTCCAGATCAGGCTGGACTGGAGTATGAGGCTCCAGATCAGGCTGGACTGGAGTATGAGGCTCCAGATCAGGCTGGACTGGAGTATGAGGCACCAGATCAGGCTAGACTGGAGTATGAGGCACCAGATCAGGCTGGACTGGAGTGTGAGGCACCAGATCAGGCTAGACTGGAGTGTGAGGCACCAGATCAGGCTGGACTGGAGTGTGAGGCACCAGATCAGGCTGGACTGGAGTATGAGGCACCAGATCAGGCTAGACTTTAGTATGAGGCACCAGATCAGGCTAGACTTTAGTATGAGGCACCAGATCAGGCTGGACTGGAGTATGAGGCACCAGATCAGGCTGGACTGGAGTATGAGGCACCAGATCAGGCTGGACTGGAGTATGAGGCACCAGATCAGGCTGGACTGGAGTATGAGGCACCAGATCAGCTACCCTCTACAATCTCAACTACCCAGGTACAGTCTGTCGCCTCAACCTCCCCTCCCTCCTTATCACTAAGGCCGTCAATACACGGTTTAAACCATTAACAAGCAGGCTGAATGTACCAAGTCGATCGATTCTCTTACGATTAACACAAGAGGCTGCTATAGCCACTAGCAGGGGCAGACTGACAATTCGGGAACTGCCCAAGGGACCAGGGCCAGTAGGGGGCCCCATGAGCTGGGGTAGTCACACTTTCTAGGAAGGTGTCCTGCTACAGCTCAATCCTGGGGTTTGTCAGCAGCATTGTCACTGCTTCTAAATACATATACCCTGTGGCTCCCAGACACCTGCGAGGCACTTGTGATGTCCCGGCTGCAGGGGCGATTCTGGATGGTCCCCTGGTTCACAGCCGGGGATGATTGGTGCAGCGGGAGGGACAGCTGTGAACACCGATCTCCCTGTATAGCTTTTTAGCCAACAGACACTTTTCCTTCTCTCCCTCCCGCTAAAAATCTATACAGGGAGATCGGTGTTCACAGCTGTCCCTCCAGCCGCACCGATCATCCCCAGCTGTTTCCTGTGTGCTCCTCTCCCCCTGTTCTCCTTCTCGGGCCCCCCTCCGTGTCCTCCTCCTCTGCCCCCCCTCAACCACCGCAGCCGGCTTCCCTCCTCTCCTCTCCCACCGGGGCTGCGGGGGGGGGGGGGGGGGACTGTCAGGATGGAGAGCGGAGGAAGGGGTTGGTAAATATGTCCTTTATCGGCCCCTTCCTTTTCTAAATGGGACATAGAGAGCAATTGCTACTGATCCCTCCTGTGTCCTGGGAAAACTGAGCAGAGTAACTGCTTCAGTTTATGAATGGAGAGGAGCCTCTAATTAATCTTCAAAGGGACTGGGGAATCTGTGTCCTCAGTCCCTTATCCTGTCTCAAAGGGGAGATGTCAGGGGTCTGTTTAGACCCCTGCTATCTCAACCAAGCCCACCAATAGGGCTGATAAAAAATACAATAGATATAAAAAAAATGTAATTGTAAAAGAATTCTAAAAAATGTAATTGTAAAAAAAATTAAAAACTACTGTTACCACTCCCTCCTGCCATACCAACACTGACCGCTGGCCCTCCCCCAAAAAGTATTGTGAAAAAAAGTAAAAACAAATTAAATTGTAAAAGAATCAATATGTAAACAAAAAATTACAGACACCATCCTCTGCCATACTGAAACCGTCCTCTGCCCCACTGACACCATCCACTGCCCTACTGACACCGTCCTCTGCCCCACTGACACCATCCACTGCCCTACTGCCACCTTCCTCTGCCCTACTGACAACGTCCACTGCCCTACTGACACCGTCCACTGCTCTACCGACACCGTCCTCTGCCCTACTGACACCGTCCTCTGCCCTACTGACACCGTCCTCTGCCCTACTGACACCGTCCTCTGCCCTACTGACACCGTCCTCTGCCCTACTGACACCGTTCTCTGCCCTACTGACACCATCCACAGCTCTACTGACACCGTCCTCTGCCCTACTGACACCGTCCTCTGCCCTACTGACACCGTCCTCTGCCCTACTGACACCGTCTTCTGCTCTACTGACACCTTCCTCTGCTCTACTGACACCATCCACTGCTCTACTGACACCGTCCTCTGCCCTACTGACACCGTCCTCTGCCCTACTGACACCGTCTTCTGCTCTACTGACACCTTCCTCTGCTCTACTGACACCGTCCACTGCTCTACTGACACCATCCACTGCTCTACTGACACCGTCCTCTGCCCTACTGACACCGTCCTCTGCTCTACTGACACCGTCCTCTGCCCTACTGACACCGTCCTCTGCCCTACTGACACCGTTCTCTGCCCTACTGACACCATCCACAGCTCTACTGACACCATCCACAGCTCTACTGACACCGTCCTCTGCCCTACTGACACCATCCACAGCTCTACTGACACCATCCACTGCCCTACTGACACCGTCCTCTGCGCTACTGACACCGTCCTCTGCGCTACTGACACCGTCCTCTGCGCTACTGACACCGTCCACTGCTCTACTGACACCATCCTCTGCTCTACTGACACCGTCCACTGCTCTACTGACACCGTTCTCTGCGCTACTGACACCGTCCTCTGCTCTACTGACACCGTCCTCTGCGCTACTGACACCGTCCACTGCTCTACTGACACCATCCTCTGCTCTACTGACACCGTCCACTGCTCTACTGACACCGTTCTCTGCGCTACTGACACCGTCCTCTGCTCTACTGACACCGTCCTCTGCTCTACTGACACCGTCCACTGCTCTACTGACACCGTCCACTGCTCTACTGACACCGTCCACTGCTCTACTGACACCGTCCACTGCTCTACTGACACCGTTCTCTGCGCTACTGACACCGTCCTCTGCTCTACTGACACCGTCCACTGCCCCACTGACACCGTCCTCTGCTCTGCTGACACCGTCCACTGCCCTACTGACACCATCCACTTCTCTACTGACACCGTCCACTGCTCTACTGACACAGTCTACTGCTCTACTGACACAGTCTACTGCTCTACTGACACCGTCCACTGCCCCACTGACACCGTCCACTGCCCCACTGACACCGTCCACTGCCCTACTGACACCGTCCACTGCTCTACTGACACCGTCCACTGCCCTACTGACACCGTTCCTGCTCTACAGACAACGTCCTCTACACCCCCTTAAAGCCACGCCCAATATGTAGCGCAATTTTAAGCCACGCTTACATTTTGCGGGGAGGGGGGGGGATGCAGAGCAGAGGAGAGGCATAATAGCTAGTGTAGCCTCACACTAAATGCCGGGAGGGAGGTGACCTGTAACAGAACGGAGGTGATTTTGTAACACAAAGTGACGTTATGTCGCGGCCATCTTGCTACACCCCACACTCGTCCACAGTACAGTGAGAAGGCGGCAAGCGCCCATCTTGTTACACCCACCGGAGTCTTGCATTTACCACTGGTTTTTATACTGAGCTGTTATAGTGAAATTCAGTATTTTTAAATCCCTCAGACTGTTTTGATGTTGATTTTTCAAAGCAGCGGTGTTCTGTCATATTAGCAAACCTGTGAGATCGGGCAGGTTTGCCGCTGCTTTTAAAATTCAACATCCAAACAGTCAAGACGGATTTTTAAATCCTGTATTTCACTATATAAGCTCCGTTTACTGGTAAGAATAAGTGTGAAATGCAAGACTCCGGTGGGTGTAATCCAGTGGTCATCAACCCCGTCCTCAGGACCCACTAACAGGCCAGGTTTTATGTATTACCTTGGGGGAGATGCAGACTAGAATACGGCAATCACTGAGCACCAAATGATATCACCTGGGATGGATTTCAGTTATCCTGCAAACCTGGCCTGTTAGTGGGCCCTGAGGACAGGAGTTGATGACCACTGCTGTAACAAGATGTCCGCTTGCCGCCTTCTCACTGTATCCTTACTGTGGAGGAGTGCGGGGTGTACCAATATGGCGGCTATGTCACGTCACTTCCCTTATAAAATCTGACGGGTGACCGTGTGATGAGAGAACCCGGAGGAGAGGCATAGCTACTGCAGCCTCACACTACATGCCGGGAGGGAGGGGAGCTGAGGAAGGAAAGTCTGTATGGGGAGTAAGGATGGCGCTCGGGTGGAGTTGTGTCCTCATCGCTTTAAACCCGAACAGATATTATTTACACAGGTTCTGTGGCTGATTAAGGTGGTATATAAAGTCACTTGTTGCCTTATCTGCATTCAATTAGCCTCAGAACCCGTGTGTAATTCATATGTGTTCAGGTTTAAAGGGATGAAGTGGCAACCCTACGCTCAGGCATGTTCGCCACCACACGTGCAGAGCCCGCCAGGAATCCGGCACTGCACAGATGGGGAAATGTCTCACTGTCTGTGATTAGCACTGCGCAGTGTCAGCTTCCTGGCGGGCACGTGCGGTTGGGGACGCGCCCGAGCCCATCCTTAATGGGGAGGTAAGCTGCACAAAATACCTGATAAAGTTTCAGGAGGGAAGTTTTTATGGTGTTCGGTGAAGGGTTAAGGTGACAAGAAGGGTGACAATAGCAGCTCTGTTGGAGTCAGTGATGTTTTCAGTCCCCCAACCCCCCCCCAGATAAAAGACCCCTCCTAAGCAGGCACACATCACATCACTATCCCCCCAAGCACTTTGCTTGTCCAGATAAAGTAAAGTTAATTTATGACCTTTCCATTTAACCCTGTGCTAGTCAAACTCTGTACAATGAAAAGCGTAAACCCACCGAATAAACTATACACACCATATACAAAATAAAACCAATCCCCAATAAACATATCAGAGCACAATATATACAGAGCTATATGCATGGTAGATCGATCGTATGAACGCTGATCATTTAGAGGATTATTTATGTTTATTGAGGGTTTTTTTTTTTTGTACTTATAGTTAGGCGACCAAGCGTGTTTTTCACACACACGAGCAACATGGATAAGTCCAGTTTGATGAACACGTTTGCAGATGCATGGAGGTGCCCATAACAATTAAAGAAGGAGCAGGGGTAGCCCATCCATTAAGGGCACACGGGCGCCGCCCCCTCTCTCCAGCATTGCATGAATCTATCAATGGCCGCTGCCACCCCCTATTCAGGCGTCCGGCCCCTTTTAGAGGGCCTGAATTATAGCGGCGGGTTTGAAGCACCTGATTAGAGCCATAGGCTCGAATAGGTTTAGAAAAGTTGGACTTTTCTCGGAGCCCACCGAGTTGTGTTAGAATAGCAAATGAATATTCACTTTTCTAACACTGAGCCGCCTCTCCGCCAATCAGGTAGCGCAGGTCTGATACTCGTCACCTGACTGGCTGAAAGGACAGGCTCTGCTATTGGGCACCTAGCAGGAAGCAAGAAGGGACACATGGAGGACACAGCTTGCCGCTCCCTGACCCGCCACCAAGTGCCAGTCAGACAGCAGGCAGGCAGGGGGTCACAGGGGCTGAATTTGAGGGGCACAGTGGTGGCATTTAATGGGCCACAGTGGCTGAAATTGATGGGGCACAGTGGCTGCGTTTGATGAGGCACAGTGGCTGCGTTTGATGGGGCACAATGGCTGCGTTTGATGGGGCACAATGGCTGCGTTTGAGGGGCACAGTTTCTGCGTTTGATGGGGCACAGTGGCTGCGTTTGAGGGGCACAGTTTCTGCGTTTGATGAGGCACAGTGGCTGCGTTTGAGGGGCACAGTTTCTGCGTTTGATGGGGCACAATGGCTGCGTTTGATGGGGCACAGTGGCTGCGTTTGAGGGGCACAGTTTCTGCGTTTGATGGGGCACAGTGGCTGCGTTTGAGGGGCACAGTTTCTGCGTTTGATGGGGCACAGTGGCTGCGTTTGAGGGGCACAGTTTCTGCGTTTGATGGGGCCCAGTGGCTGCGTTTGATGGGGCACAATGGCTGCGTTTGATGGGGCACAAAGGCTGCGTTTGATGGGGCACAAAGGCTGCGTTTGATGGGGCACATAGGCTGCGTTTGAGGGGCACAATGGCTGCGTTTGAGGGGCACAATGGCTGTGTTTGATGGGGCACAGTGGCTGCGTTTTATGGGGCACAATGGCTGCGTTTGATGGGGCACAATAACTGCGTTTGATGGGCACAGTGTCTGCATTTGATGGGCACAGTGTCTGCATTTGATGGGGCACAATGGCTGCGTTTGATGGGGCACAAAGGCTGCGTTTGATGGGGCACAAAGGCTGCGTTTGATGGAGCACAAAGGCTGCGTTTGATGGGGCACAAAGGCTGCGTTTGAGGGGCACAATGGCTGCGTTTGATGGGGCACAATGGCTGCGTTTGAGGGGCACAATGGCTGCGTTTGATGGGGCACAATGGCTGCGTTTGAGGGGCACAATGGCTGCGTTTGATGGGGCACAGTGGCTGCGTTTTATGGGGCACAGTGGCTGCGTTTTATGGGGCACAGTGGCTGCGTTTTATGGGGCACAGTGGCTGCGTTTTATGGGGCACAATGGCTGCGTTTGATGGGGCACAATGACTGCGTTTGGGCACAGTGTCTGCATTTGATGGGGCACAGTGTCTGCATTTGATGGGGCACAGTGTCTGCGTTTGATGGGGCACAAAGGCTGCGTTTGAGGGGCACAATGGCTGCGTTTGATGGGGCACAGTGGCTGCGTTTTATGGGGCACAATGACTGCGTTTGGGCACAGTGTCTGCATTTGATGGGGCACAGTGTCTGCATTTGATGGGGCACAATGGCTGCGTTTGATGGGGCACAGTGGCTGCATTTGATGGGGCACAGTGGCTGCGTTTGATGGGCACAATGGCTGCATTTGATGGGGCACAGTGGCTCCAATTGATGGGCACAGTGAGGCTGTAATTGATGATTTCTTTTCAGAATTTTTCAGTATGTTTGCCCCCCCCAAAAAAAATTTTGAGCACCAGCCGTCATTGAGGAGGAGTAAAGCCAAAGCTCATTTGGCTGGCCTTCTCCAATGGATCACAGGAGTGCAATTCGTTTTGCACTCCTGTGACCCGTTTTCAGCAGAGAGCGGTCTGAAGTCCACTCTCCGCTGACGTCAGGGCTGGACTGGGACAAACATTTGGCCCTGGACTTCACCCAGACCGGCCCACACTTTACTTCAAACACCGTTTCAATTATCATGGCACCATGGTAGTTATGGTGATTGAAGCGCATTATTACTATTATTACATTGTAATATATAATGAAATAGATCAACTCACCATAATGCAGAATCAGTGGGAGCTCTGAGCGTGTCACTTGCCACTGTCACCTGCCACCAGATGTGGAATGTCACTTGCCACTGTCTCCTGCCACCAAATGCCGCATGTCACTTGCCACTGTCTCCTGCCACCAAATGCCGCATGTCACTTGCCACTGTCGCCTGCTACCAAATGCCGCCCAAACACAGCACTTCTACAGGACTTGATGTGCACCTCCAACCCTGCTCTGTACTCCCCCCCCCCCCCAACACACAGAACATGAAAGGGAGGAGAGAGAGATACCCGGCGCCAACTAAATGTAGCATTAAAACAACTTTTATTCCACTAAAAGAACGTTACTGACAAAGTAGGGTGAAAGGCATTGAGACACTGTGCAGGAGTCCAGGCTTGTTATCATCCTGAATTGGGAGCCGCCAGCGGGAACCGATCTGGCCAGTAGATGTAGAGCACCGGTGTGTACTACTTCCTGGTGGCGGTGGAACGCATGATGGGGTGGACATGATGTCATCAGCCGGAAATGATGCAAGATGTGGGAGGCGACACGTCCTTCTTCAGGCCATCATTTCCGGCTGATGACCTCATGTCTGCCCCATCGTGCGTTCCACCGCCACCAGGAAGTGGTACACACCGGTGCTCTGCATCTACTGGCCAGATCGGTTCCCACTGGCGGCTCCTAATTCAGATTGATGACAAGCCTGGACTCCTGCACAGTGTCTCAATGCCTTTCACTCTACTTTGTCAGTAACGTTCTTTTAATGGAAAAAAAAGTTGTTTTAAAGAGGAAGTAAACCCTGGTGGGTTTTTTATTTCCTCTTTATTTCCCTGCAAAGGTAAAGCATAATGGCCTACTATGCATTGCATAGTAGGCCATTATGTGTCACTTACCTGAAACCGAAGGCCGCGATGTCTCCGTTGTCCCCACTAGCAGGGAGCGTCCATCTTCGCCCCTCTTCCTTCCGGGGCCGCGAACTCCGGGTCTGTGACTGGCCGGAGCCGCATGACGTCACATGCGCGCGGGAGCCACCAGTCACAGGATGACCCCTATTAGAAACGTCACGCTGTGCCCTTTCTAGAGTGCACATGCGCCGTAGTCATCAGCGCTCAGCTTTTTAGTAAATATCTCCTAAACCGTGGAGTTTTAGGAGATATTTTGAGCACCTACAGGTAAGCCTTAATATAGGCTTACCTGTAGGTAAAAGTGGTTGTACAGGGTGTACAACCACTTTAATGCTACACTTACTTGGCGCTGGGTATCTCTCTCTCACCTCCCATCACTGAAACCGCCCCACTGAGCCATGGGACTAGCAGGAGTTTCCCGGTGGGCCGATGGTATCTCTCTCTCCTCCCGTCACTGAAACCGCCCCACTGAGCCATCCGCCCACCGGGAAACTCCTGCTAGTCCCGATTGGCCAGAGTATGATTGGCTGACATCACGAATGTCTGTCCAGGGCCTGCGTCATTGCAACAATGGAAGTCGGGTCCCTCTTCTGTGCTCATGGCCCCTCCCTCCTGTTCAGTGTCCCCACAGCAAGCAACTTGCTATGGGGGCACCCGAGCTGAGTTACAGCTCCCTGTGTCCATTCGGACATGGAGCCCCGACCCCTCTCTCCCCTGATTGGCTAGCTGACTTTGATTGACAGCAGAAGGGGCCAATGGCACCGCTCAGCCAATCAGGAGGGAGAATCTCAGACGGCCGAGGGACTCGTGGACATCGCTGGACAGAGAGGGACCTCGGGTAAGTAATAGGGAGGCTGCTGCACACAGAAGACTTTTTATCTTAATGCATACCCTGTTTCCCCAAAAATAAGACCTAGTGTGATTGTCAGTGGTGGCTGCAATATAAGCCCTACCCCCCCAAATAAGCTCTACCATGTTTCCCCGAAAATAAGCCCTACCCTGAAAATAAGACCTACAAGGACTTTAACTAGGGCTTATTTGGGGGGTAGGGCTTATATTGCAGCCATCACCGACAATCGCGCTAGGTCTTATTTTTGGGAAACAGGGTAGAATGCACCTTCTGCCTTTGCAACCCCTTTAACAGAGTGGTCATAAAGTAACTTTACATTATGTGGACATACACAGAGTGCTTGGGGGTTGCATATCTCTTATAACAATAGGTTCCGTTTGAGCCATGCCATTGTATTTTATATTGTTTTATCTATTAGTAGATGATCACAGTAGCTTTTTGATTATATCCAAATACTTCTCAGCCCCCCTCCAGCTAAGAGACATATATTTCCATTCTCTACTTTCCCAACATCTCCAAAGACGCTGCCATTGAAAGAAATCCCTCCCCAACTGATTCACCCCCATCAACGGCCATCCCCCCACAAATGCCCCCCCCCCCCCCCCCATCCAACTGGTGCATGGGGGGAACTGCAGTTATCCCCCCCGCCCCCATCAGGGGGATGGTATGTGGATAGAGCAGGTGATCAGTGCAGCAGGTGGGGGGAAAACAACTGGCACCAATCAATTTTGTGGCTCCCACTGCAGCAGCTGAAAGCCAACCTCTCCAACACTCCAAGTCCGTTAGCTTTGTTTTGTGTTTTTGTTGGGGGATTAACTTGGATGGGGTCAATGAATTCATGGGATGCCCAGAAAGATTTGCATTACTTGGAACACTTATCTACACTTCTTCTGCACAACGCTTAATGCAGACTATTCCTCCTTCACTCCAGCACAACTCTTCAGGCACAGCTAGCACATGGTTTGGCCTGACTCTGGCTTCAGCCGGGCCTTAGCAAAAATACCTTACACTGTGGTTGAAAATGAATGTCGATTTGACCCCACTAACAATTAGAAAATCGAACGAACGTCTGATTTTTGCCAGATTCACCCTTTAATAGTATATACAGTATATCTCTCCTCTAATAGTTTATACAGTATATCTCCTCTAATAGTATATACAGTATATCTCCTCTAATAGTATATACAATATATCCCCTCTAATAGTATATACAGTATATCTCTCCTCTAATAGTATATACAGTATATCTCTCCTTTAATAGTATATACAGTATATCTCCTCTAATAGTATATACAGTATATCTCCTCTAATAGTATATACAGTATATCTCCTCTAATAGTATATACAGTATATCCCCTCTAATAGTATATACAGTATATCTCCTCTAATAGTATATACAATATATCCCCTCTTAATAGGATATACAGTATATCTCCTCTAATAGTATATACAGTATATCCCCTCTAATAGTATATACAGTATATCTCCTCTAATAGTATATACAGTATATCTCTCCTCTAATAGTATATACAGTATATCTCTCCTCTAATAGTATATACAGTATATCCCCTCTTAATAGTATATACAGTATATCTCTCCTCTAATAGTATATACAGTATATCTCTTCTCTAATAGTATATACAGTATATCTTCCCTCTAATAGTATATACAGTATATCTCTTCTCTAATAGTATATACAGTATATCTTCTCTCTAATAGTATATACAGTATATCTTCCCTCTAATAGTATATACAGTATATCTTCCCTCTAATAGTATATACAGTATATCTCCTCTAATAGTATATACAGTATATCCCCTCTAATAGTATATTCAGTATATCTCCTCTAATAGTATATACAATATATCCCCTCTTAATAGGATATACAGTATATCTCCTCTAATAGTATATACAGTATATCCCCTCTAATAGTATATACAGTATATCTCCTCTAATAGTATATACAGTATATCTCTCCTCTAATAGTATATACAGTATATCCCCTCTTAATAGTATATACAGTATATCTCTCCTCTAATAGTATATACAGTATATCTCTTCTCTAATAGTATATACAGTATATCTTCCCTCTAATAGTATATACAGTATATCTCTTCTCTAATAGTATATACAGTATATCTTCCCTCTAATAGTATATACAGTATATCTTCCCTCTAATAGTATATACAGTATATCTCTCTAATAGTATATACAGTATATCTCATCTAATAGTATATACAGTATATCTCTCCTAATAGTATATAAAGTAAATCTCTCCCAATAGTATATACAGTATATCTCTTCTAATAGTATATACAATATATCTCTTCTGTCTGTTATTGTCAGAGTGGATCAGATATTTTGCTCCCTAACCATATAGTTGGTTATTTATATTTACCACTGCATAGAGATATTTAAGAATAAATTGCCTTTTTTTTAAACTTTACATATTAACTAAATTATACACCACACTTTTTTTTTAAGGTTATGAACCGATTAATCGAAACAATAATCGGCCAACTAATCGATTATGAAAATAATTGTTAGTTGCAACTTGCAGCCCTAGGCTGAAGTTAAGGAGAGTGACCTTGGTTCTACAGAGAGTTGGCTGAAGGGGCCTGTCTATTGAAGATCTGGTTTGGTATCACAGGTGAAGAGTGTCACTTGGAAGTTGGAATGGAGGCAACCAGCTGTCCCGGGACATTTTGTGAGTACAGACAACCTAAAGGATCCATAGACTTGGTCTCTTAACCCCTTCTGCTGTGCTATATAGTCAGCTAAGGGTCCAAAAAAGGGAACACTGGCTAATGTTCTGAAGAGCTTTGTCCGGCTGCTGCTCCTGCATAGGACTTTGCTCAGTCTCTGCTCATTTTGGACTGCCAAATACAGGAGCGGTCTGCCATAACTAGCTTGTGTTGTGAGGCGCTTTGCCCCGCTACTACTGTTACTAAGGCTCAATCATGAAACCACTTTGTTGCTACTGCTAATCAGACCTCTGCTATCAGCAAGGACTTTACCAATGCTTAACCGAGAGATCATTTATTGTAGATGTCCTCAATTGTGAATAGTTCTATTTCTCGGAGTACTCCACTGTAGCGAGGTCCCAGGCCTCCTTCGGTCTAATGAGAACCTCCAGGGCCAGAGATAGCTGACATCCTTCTGTATGTGGTGGGTTGTGAGGCATGGTGGGTGCAGAGTAGTTAAAGTTATTGGGCGCCAGGCACTTCTTGAATGCAAAAGAAAGTTTATTTCTCTTAACAATCTTTTTGGGGGAAAGAGGTTTAGGGCCAGGACACCCTTGGGTAGTTGCAAGATTAATTGGAAGACTCTGAGACTTCAAAAGGAGGACAGCCATGCAGGGAAAGGCATCCAGCAAGATGCCACATCTGCATGTGCAGGAATGCTGTCTCCTATGGCAACAGTCTTTAACATTTCCTAACACAAACATAACAGTTCCTTTCTCTTTCACTACAATCACTCCTTGTAGTTCTTCAGTACACTGAGTGCCTGGTCTTTCTCTAGACCCACTGATTCACTGCCACTAAATCCCTTGAGCTCCTCCAATCTTCACAGTGGTATCTTCCTCAAGTGTCACCCCTACTTCTCTTCTGGGTCCCTAGCTTAGCACTCTAGATACCTCTCAAGCTTCACCCCCGCTGGCTGGGTCCCTGGCTTGATTCCCACTGAAGTTTCCCGATTCTTCACCATCCCTGGTTGGTGAGAATGCTGCTCCGGTACTTGCTTCAGTTACTCACTGTGGTCCCTGGTAATAAGGCGGACAGATCCTTACAGCTTCCCTTCTACCTCAGGACCCATCACTTCTGGTTGGACTGCAAGCCGCAGTCCCAACACTGCACTGCTCTCTTGCTTCTGGATAGGCCCTCAGACAGCCTAGCAGTCAGATGTGTCCGGGATAGGCCCAATCTCTGGCTTAGCAGCCCGGGCAATACAACACATGTCCACCCAGACAGCCTTCCAGGTGGCACAGAACATAGATCACCTGACTCCACCCGAATATATAGGCTCTTCTAGCAGGCCAAAGGATTCAAGAAAACCCCTGCCCATTGGCTGAGGTACCCCATATACCCATAACCTGACCTTGCATTGCCCTTCTCATATCTAGTACCACCAATTACCCGGCCACCTAGTGGTAAAAGAGAAAAGTGCAGCAAGGCCAAACTTAGGGAGAAATCAATAGATCTTTATCAATCAACCAGGATAATTACTCCTGGCAAGTAAATTTGTGAGGAGCTCCCTGACTAAACTCCAGGGTGCTACACCACTAAATGCCCCTTCCCTATCCAATTTCTCCAAAAATAAAGCAACAAAAACAAAACCTCTAGACTGGTCATTGAAGACAATGAGCAGAAGTGTGTGTGCACCTGTCTGTGTAAATCTACCTTGTGTTTGGCTGCGGGGCATTGGGGGAAGACCTGGGCAACACACCAGCGGCTCCTACCGGCTTCATCAAGGAAGCATGACTGTTGGTTGACAACGCAGGTCAGTTTTTCACCTTGGCCTTGGAACTAGCATGAAATAATGAGGCCCTTACCGCAACCTTTTGGCAGGGTTTTGCAGATCGTATTAAGAACAAACATGCTGGCAGAACCATACCCTCCACTCTGGCTGACTTGATCACCCTTAGCATACAATTGATGTTCACTTCCAGGAGTGAAATCTGGAAAGGGCTTGTCCACATCACCCCCAGTGGATTATTTAGCTCCTTTTTTCCAGGAAGCTCCTGAACAACCCACCTCTGCAACTATGCTGACATCTGAAGAACCTATGCAACTAGGGCAGACATGCCTCACGCCACAAGAGTGATTGCATCACCTAAAACTCAGTCTATATCTTCACTGCAGGGCTGATGGTCACATACTAAAGCCACCTTCCCTAGATTTGTCATACCCATCTCCATTCATTGGGTATGAATGCTTTCTTCTCTAAGAAGTTTTCAGATGCCAAAAGAAGTTACACCATCGGGGATCGGGAACTTGTGGCTATTAAGCTGGTGCTGCAAGAATGGTGGCATCCACTGGAGGGATCTCCACACCGTATACTAATTTATATCGATCACAAGAACCTCCAGTACTTGCATTCTGCCCGACGTTTGAATCCCAGACGAGCGATGGGCTCTCTTTTTTGCCAGGTTTAACATTGGCATTACCTTTCGGCCTAGTTCCAAAAATGGCTATGCTCATGCCTTGTCCAGATCGTTTGACATTGCTGACTCTGAGTTACATGTTGAACCAGAACCCATTATTCCTGACAACCATATCCTGGCCACAACTCAGCTTCAGTCTTCACATATCCCGCCTGGAAAGACCTTTTGTAGTTCCCTTTTGCTCCAGGCTTCTAAAATGGGCATGACTCCAAACTCTCTGGACATTCTAGTGTACAACATACCTGTGCTTTCCTGCGGCATTACTACCTATGGCCCTTTCTGAAGGATGTTGAAGATTATGTTTAGGTTTGCTCCATTTGTGTGCAGTCTAAGTCTTCCACATCTGCTCCAGGAGGTATTCTTTTACTCCTACCTATTCCAGATGAACCTTGGCATTGCATCTTCATAACTTTATCTCTGAACTACCCCCCTCTGCAGGCTCCACCATTATCTGGGTGGTTGTGGACAGGTTTTCCAAAACATGTCACTTAACTCCACTTCCAGGACTACCCTCAGCTGTCATCCTGGCTTCCATCTTCATCAGGGAAATCTTGTCTTCATGGTATGCCCTCACACATCATCTTCGATAGGAAAGTTCAATTTACAGCTCGCTTCAGAAAGGCTTTGGCCTCATCCTTTGGAATCAAGTCCGAATTCTCTGGGGTCTTTCACCTGCAGTCAAATGGGCAAACTGAAAGGGTCAACCAGAATGTTGAACGGTATCTTTGTGCCTTCATTTCTGCCCATCAGGATGATTGGGTAGACCGTCTACCCTGGGCCGAGTTTGCCCTCAATAACCACGGTAATGCCAGCACTGTTGAATCTCCCTTTTTCACTGTGTATAGTCATCATCTTTCACAATCCTTCAATTCTATCTGGCCAGATGTTCCTAAGAATTTACATCTAGCAGCTTCCAGGTACAAAGTAGCTGCAGATCAACATCGCCGCGTGAGTCCCAAATTCCAACCTGGCGACAAGATTTAGCTCTCTTATCAGTCTCCGAGAACCCTCTATGAAATTTGCTCCTCATTTCATTAATCCCTTTACAATCCTCTGCCAGGTTAATCCTGTTGCTTTCAAGCTCCATCTCCCTTCACATTTGAGGAACCCTAATGTCTTACATGTTTTGCTCTCGAGGCCGTACATTTACAATAGGTTTTCCCATTCTCTTTGTCATCCTTCTCCAGCAGTCAATACCACAAATCCGTATGAAATCAAGAAAATCTTGGATTCCAAATTCTCCAGGGGGAGGCCTTTTATATCTAGTTAACTGAAAGGCAGTGATGGCCCGTGCACTGTGGGCGCACGGGCGCCGCTCCCCCATCCATGTGCCCGGCCCCTTTCAGGATGCCGGACGCGCAGATTCCTATAGCAGATGTGGGAGGGGGTGGTACTTTTTGAAGCACCTGATTAGAGCCAGAGGCTCTAATAGGCTTCAAAATAGGGTGGGCTCGGGGCGCAGATAGTGCGGCCTTATCCCACCCAATTGTGTGACGATAGCGAATTAATTTTTGCTATTTATCCCCGCCAATCAGGAGGCAGGGCGTCAGACCTGTTTTATGATAGGCCAAAGCGCCGGGCCACCCTATTGGATGCCTGGCACTTAGGAAAAGAAGCAGAGGACTCGGAGACACACGCTGGAGTGGAGGTCGCCGCCGCTCTGGTGCACTGAGGAGCTGCTGCCTAGCAGTAAGTGTCACAATGTCATGGCCGTGCGCGGGGGGGTGGTTAGAGGTGCTGCCGGAGCCGCGAGTTGGGGGGGGTCGGTGGAGAAAGTGGCTGCATTTGATGGGCACAAGTGGCTGCGTTTGGGCACAATGGCTGCATATGATGGGCACAAGTGGCTGCATTTGACGGGCACAAGTGGCTGCATTTGACGGGCACAAGTGGCTGCGTTTGATGGTCACAAGTGGCTGCGTTTGATGGTCACAAGTGGCTGCATATGATGGGCGCAAGTGGCTGCATATGATGGGCGCAAGTGGCTGCATATGATGGGCGCAAGTGGCTGCATATGATGGGCACAATGGCTGCAATTGATGGGCACAGTGGTTACTTTTGATGGGCACAGTGAGGTTGCAATTGATGGGGGGGGGGGGTTTCAGTATTTTTTAGTTTGTTTGTGCCCCCCCAAAAATTTTGAGCACCAGCCGCCACTGCTGAAAAGGATATGATCCTGAGGAAAGTTGTTGGATTCCTTCTACTGATGTTTCTGCCCCCATTTGGTGAAACCTTTTCACAGAGGTTTCCTCTCAAACCTGGCCCTAAACGGGTGGGGAGGCCTCGTAGGGGTGGGGGGAAGGTACTGTCACATTTTATCCTGCAGTTTTCCTGCCTGTGTAATTTTTCCTTCCTTGCTGCAATGCTTCTCCTAGACCTGTATCTCCTTCACATGTGTTGTTTGGCTTCTGTGCTCACCTGTGGGTGTCGCCAGCTATTCTGTGGGTTTATATTTCCTTCCCTTCCATTACTTCCTGTCCCACCTCCCAGTTTGCTTGCCTATATAAGACATGCTCGGTGTAGCCTGTTTTGCCTAAGCAACTTCACAGTTCTCTGAGCTCCCGTTTGCTTACTATTACATTGTGTCCTGTCTCTGACTACCTGTGTTCTGACCCCAGATTCGTCTACAGTCTGTGCTTGCCTGTACTCATCCAGACCTCTGCTTGTTCCTGGTTTTCCTTCAGTCTCCTGTTGTTTGTACTCTGCACATGCGAGTGGTCTCTGCATCCTCAGCTTAGTGTACCTGGGGGCCACGACCTGGTTCCAGCTTGCTGCAAGTCCATCCCCATCATAAGGGACTCATGGTGAAGAAGCAAGACGGGGCTTAGACTCCACGCCCTGGGGAACCCTAAGTTTTCTACAAGGGCTCACTATCGTAGACTCCTGACAAGTGCATTATGAATAGTTGAATGCTTTAATGGTGAATGGCCACATTAATTTGCAGTTTCTGCAAACAGGTTGGGTTTGCTTCAAATCCATGCTCAATCCTAACCTCATTCCTACCCAGGACCCTGTAATCTTCTGTTGTGTTAGTACATGCAATGTGTAAATGACCCCCTCACTGCCATAACACACAATGGAGTTTTAGGAGGGGGGTGAATGGGTACCGATCCCCATACTACAATATATCCCCTCAGAACAGGAAAATAAGTTTTCTTGCTTCTGACAACACACAAATCCATGTCAACAAATAATCTTTAGATCTCTAGAGAGTCGCGGAGCAGAGGAGCGAAGGGGATCGGCGCAGGGGCAGCATGACATCTGCGGACTGCACAGTCACGCTGTTAGTTAGTTTTCCCATTTAAGAAAGGTTGAGTGGCTGCAGCAGGGGAGGCACTCAAGGAAAGGGAATTGGAGGAACAGGGGAAGTGACGTCATTGGTGAGCGGCGGGGAGAAAAGATTCCCACCCACCCTCCCTTGGTTAGGTTTAATTAGAAAGGGGGACTACAGAGATAGCCTGGGCAGTGGTTTGGGTCTGTGAGGAGGAGGAGGAGATGTATGTTATATGGAGCTATAACATGGTTGGTACCCATATGTAATATGGGGTTTATCTAGTACCTTCCGGTTACGAGGGGTTAACCGGAAGGGGTAAAGTTAGGTCACTGCGAAGGTTGGGTACCGTCTCACAGTCCGGGGGTTGCGACTGGAGGCCTGAAGTTTATACAAAGTTTGTCGCAGTGACCAGTGGTGTGCGTTCCCCTCCAAGACCCCAAAAAAGTACTGAAAGGGTTATTGAAAGTTATCAAGGCCATTTACTCCAATACCTTGTCAAGTCATTTGTGGGGAAGGATTTGGAGGGATTAGAGATTATGTTTAAGGGGTAGCTCGTAGAAGACTGGGGGTTAAGTCCTTCACATGTCATGTATTCCTTCAGATAAATCCATTTCCGCTGGGTAACTTTGTTTATTAAATGCTCAAATAATAATACAAAGGAGGAAGAAATCTTCCTGACACAATGTTTCCACAGATTATTAAATGTCCTTTATTTTCCCCAGATAGGGAGATTATGGTCAGGAAACCTCCCATGTATTATCTGTGTTCCTCTGTAAATTGATTCCCATGACTACTTGTTTTGAGCTATCTATAGATGGATCAAAATTCAGCCAGTTCAGTGGGGACTGGCCAAATTTTAATCCATGTATGGGCACCAGGGACGGACTGACTCATCGGGCACTTGGGCACTGCCCGGGGGCGTTAGCGAGCCCTATGAGAGGCTCTGCATCACATGCAGTCTAACAGGGAAGCGGCTGTAATAACACAGCTCACAGCACTCTGCTCCCCGCCGGCCCCTCCTTCCCTCCCGTCCACCCCAGGTGCTAGTACAGTACATGACATCACCTGGGATGGATGAGAAAAGAGGATTGGCCTGCGGGGAGCAGCGTGCTGTAAACGGTGTTTTCAATACAGGCATAAGGTGAGGCACTCGCTGTGCACTACTTTTTTTTTTTTACTGCAGTCTAGAGGCACCATGGCTGCCATCGTGGGGGCAGGAGCAGGCGGCGCAGCAGCAAGTACAGATTTAGGGGGCCCGGGGCCCCAACAGGACTGCAGGAGGGCCCATGCCATGATACTCTCCCGGTGCCCCTCGACAGTGTCCCCCTGTGTCCTCCACCCCCCCCCCACAGTGTCCTCCACCCCCCACGGTGTCCTCCACACCCGCATTGTTCTCCTCCCCCCCCACGGTGTCCCCCCTGTGTCCTTCACCCCCCACAGTGGCCTCCACCACCCACGGTGTCCTCCACACCCGCATTGTTCTCCCCCCCCACGGTGTCCCCCCTGTGTCCTTCACCCCCCCATGGTGTCCCCCCTGTGTCCTTCAGCCCCCCACGATGTCCCCCCTGTGTCCTGTGATGTGCTCAGTGCCCTGCTGTGTACCTCCTGATGTGCCCTGCGTCCCATGAAGTGCCCTGTGATGTGCCCTACTGTGTGACCCATGCCCTGTGTTGTGCCCTATTGTGTGCCATGTGATGTGCCTTACTGTACGCCTCATGATTTGCCCTGTGCCCTACTATGTGCCCAGTGATAAGCTCATAATGTGCCCTGCTTTGTTGCCCCCCTGTAATGTGCAATGTTGTGCCCCATAATGTGCCCTGCTGCTCCACATGAGTTCTCAGTCCGCCCCTGGTGGGCACTGTGGTTGTGCAGAAGTCCGACTACTGATCAACTTCTGTACAACAGCCCTGCTGGAAAATGTTTCTCTCGATCAGCTCTGCAGGAAGTCTGCCCGCTGTCTGAATACAATGACTCAATGTGTGGATGGGGAAATTGGGTTACCTTTTTTGTTCAATGCACTGGTTGAACAAAAAATAAGTGACTCGTGTATGGCCAGCTTCAGTTTCAGCCTCGCCCTGTGTAGGAATGTACAGAACTGGTCACATTGGTTAAGCAGTATAAGATACTTTCACTTTCATTTCTCTCTTCTGCTCTCAGGGATGGCATCTGCGGATCTGAAGAAGGAGCTGGAATGTTCACTAGAGACATGTGGAAGAAGCAATAGTGGTGCGGAGGAGGTGCAGAGACCTATGGAAGAAACAATGGCAGCACAGAGACAAATGGAAAAATCAATGGCGGCGCAGAGACATATGGAAAAATCAATGGCGGCGCAGAGACATATGGAAGAAACAATGGCGGCGCAGAGGCATATGGAAGAATCAATGGCGTTGCAAAGGCATATGGAAAAATCAATGGCGGCGCAGAGACATATGGAGGAATCGATGGCGGCGCAGCGACATATGGGAGAATCGATGGCGGCGCAGCGACATATGGAAGAATCAATGGCAGCGCAGAGACATATGGAAGAATCAATGGCGGTGCAGAGACAAATGAAAGAAATAATGGCGATGCAGAGACCTATGGAACAATCAATGGCAGAGCAGAGATATATGGAACAAACCATGGCGGAGCAGAGATATATGGAACAAGCAATGGCGGTGCAAAGACATATGGAAAAAACAATGGCGGTGCAGAGACATATGGAAGAAACAATGGCGGCGCAGAGACCTATGGAAGAAACGATGGCGGCGCAGAGACAGATGGAAAAAACAATGGCGGTGCAGAGACATATGGAAGAAACAATGGCGAGGCAGAGACATATGGAAGAAACAATGGCATTGCAGAGATATATGGAACAAACAAGGGCGGTGCAGAGACAAATGGAAGAAAATATGGCGGTGCAGAGACATATGGAAGAAACAATGGCGGTGCAGAGACATATGGAACAAACAAGGGCGGCGCAGAGACAAATGGAAGGAAGAAACAAAGGCGGCGCAGAAACCTATGGAAGAAACACTGCCGAAGCCGAGACATATGGAAGAAACCCTGGCGTTGCCGAGACATATGGAAGAAACCCAGGAGTTGCCGAGACATATGGAAGAAACCCTGGCATTGCCGAGACATATGGAAGAAACCCTAGCGGTGCCGAGACATATGGAAGAAACCCTGGCAATGCAGAGACATATGGAAGGAACCCTGGAAGTGCAGAGACATATGGAAGAAACAATGGTGGCGCAGAGACATAAGGAAGAAACAATGGTGGTGCAGAATGTGGGGGGGGAAATAGGGGGACTTTATATGAAGCACACAGCTGGGAATAAACAAACCAATAATTATATAGTAATAAATGTTTAATGTTGCATGGGAACATACATACACATAGGATAGTAAAAAATTGTATATAATATTATCATGTTTATGTGCTACTATGCTGTCTTACTCTGGGTCTACATACCTTAGGTCTATTTTATATATGTAAGGTATGTAGACCCAGAGTAAGACAGCATAGTAGCACATAAACATGATATAATTATGTACAATTTTTTACTGTCCAATGTGTATGTATGTTCCCATGCAACATTAAACATTTATTACTATATAATTATTGGTTCGTTCATTTCCAGCTGTGTGCTTCATATAAAGTCCCCCTATCTCCCCCCCCCTCCCATTTTCCATTATATCAGCGATGGAGGTATATGAACTCACCAGTCATTGCCTCATATAAAGTCCCAACCTTTTTCTCCTTTTTCAATAGTGGTGCAGAGACATATGGAAGAAACAATGGCAGGGCAGAGACATATGGAAGAAACAATGGCAGGGCAGAGACATATGGAAGAAACAATGGCATGGCAGAGACATATGGAAGAAACAATGGCATAGCAGAGACATATGGAAGAAACAATGGCATAGCAGAGACATATGGAAGAAACAATGGCATGGCAGAGACATATGGAAGAAACAATGGCATAGCAGAGACATATGGAAGAAACAATGGCATAGCAGAGACATATGGAAGAAACAATGGCAGGGCAGAGACATATGGAAGAAACAATGGCATAGCAGAGACATATGGAAGAAACAATGGCAGGGCAGAGACAGAAATAGAAAGAAAACAGAAATGGAAAGATCACAGAGAATGTTCTCCGAGCATGCAGAGCACACGTTACTTTCAAAGATTCCCTAAAACAAAAAGAACTGTCACCACTTCATACTTCATTGCCTTCTCTGAGCCGTTACTAAAACAAGAAGATGAAATACTAGATATAAAGTCACTGAGCATGTGATAAGGACATCACCACACTTACTTTTTATATTTGTGAACGTACATTATGTAAAAAAAGATATCCATCTACTCTATCTATCTGTCATTGGTTGATCTCATTGGACTTTTTTCAACTTCTGTTGTCTATCATTGTCACTAGGAAGCCCATTTAGCATTTTAACTATAATGGAAGCTGGTTGACCACTGTCGCCATCAAGAAGCCAGTCCACCATTGACACTATAAGGAAGCCAGCCCACCACTGTCACTATCAAGAAGCTATTCACCATTGCCACCATCAGGAAGCCAGTCCACCATTTCCACCATCAGGAAGCCAGTCCAACATTGCCACCATCAGGAAGCCAGTCCAACATTGCCACCATCAGGAAGCCAGTCCAACATTGCCACCATCAGGAAGCCAGTCCAACATTGCCACCATCAGGAAGCCAGTCCAACATTGCCACCATCAGGAAGCCAGTCCAATATTGCCGCCATTAGGAAGCCAGTCCAACATTGCCACCATCAGGAAGCCAGTCCACCATTTCTACCATCAGGAAGCCAGTCCAACATTGCCACCATCAGGAAGCAAGTCCAACATTGCCACCATCAGGAAGCCAGCCCACCTATTGTCACCATCAGGAAGCCAGCCCACTATTGTCACTATTTGGAAGCCAGTCCACCATTGCCACCATCAGGAAGCTGTCCCCTATTGTTACCATCAGGAAGCCAGTCCACCATTATCACCATCAGGAAGCCAGTCCACCATTATCACCATCAGGAAGCCAGTCCACCATTATCACCATCAGGAAGCTGTCCACCATTGTTACCATCAGGAAGCCAGTCCACCATTATCACCATCAGGAAGCTGTCCACCATTGTCACCTTCAGCAAGCCAGTCCACTATTGTCCCTATAAGGAAGCCAGACCACCATTCTAAAAATCCCTTCTTTTTTCTTAAGCTAAGAGAGGGACCCTCATCTAGGGATGTGGTCTGGAGAGCTCACTGAAGAGTGCCAGGTGGAAGTTAGCAGGAATCTGGCTGTCCTGTGGCATTGTGAGCATTAACCTCTCCCTCACTGAAGAGTGTCCAGTGGATACTGAAAGGAGGAATCCGGTGATATTGTGACATTGTGAGTAGTGACCTGAGCTCAGGGTCCTAGTGACTGTGTGCTGTTTCCTTTGGGTAGAAGAGCCAGTGGTAGTCCGGGCTGAAATAAGTTTTTAAACAAAAGGAACTCCTTTCTGTCATCTGTACTTTCTCCTCCATAGAGATTGTTCAGGGAGGCTTAGTAAAGTACAGTGTCCTCCTGCAAATATTCAGTGAATCTGGAGTATTCCATATCACCCTGCACCCTATCAAAGTTCCCCAGCAATAAAAAATCCTAAAAAGACATCCCCTGGAGTCATTACTGAGCCAAGAATGAATGAGCTATTGTGTGCCTGGATGCCTCTGCACTAGTTTTGGGAAAGTACTGGTTGAATTACAGCGGCTCCTTCAAGGGTAGCGCTAGATTAGATTTGGAGAACAACCAAGATATTGACATATCTCCATCAGACAAAGGGGGGAGGAGATGTTTTGCTTAACAGATCTGATTATAAAGAGGAAATGGATGGGATACGGGGGGATGGAAATACCTATGAGAAGTTGGGTGGTAACCCAATAGTGAAGTTCATGAAGGGGTTGAAGGATCTGGTAAAGCAAGCCAGTGATGGAGTATTTAGTCCCTCTGGGAAGCAAAATGCCTACAATTCATTGTATACCCACTATAGATAAGAATCTGGATAGAGCCCCGGGAAGACCCATAGTGAGTGGGCTCAACTCGAAACATGCTAGGATTGGAGAATACGTTGACTACTATCTCCGACCGATCGTAATGAAAAATGCAGGCTTTCTTAAAAGATGGCAAGGATGTGATAAGGATTTTGGAAGGGATGGAAGTGGGAAAATAGATTATATTTGCCACTATTGATATAACCTCCATGTACACCAATAACATAGGAAACCTGATGGATTGGAAGCGGTAAAATGGGCATCCAACAAGGCTTAGCACAATTAATTACTTGGCCTCCGGAAGATTTTACCCCTCCTTCCTGACCAAGGCATTTTTTTGGCTACTCAGCACAGCGCTATTTTAACTGGCAATGGCGCGGTCATGCAACACTGTATCCAAATGACATTTTCATTATTTTTTTCACATAAACAGAGCTTTCTTTTTGGTGGCATTTCATCACCTCTGGGTGTTTATATTTTTTGCGCTACAAATGAAAAAAATCTGGAAAATGTAAAACAATATAAAACAAGTATTTTTTTATTTCCTGCTATAAAACACATCCAATAAAAAATGTAAAATATAAAAAAGAAAACCCAATAAGTGTATATTATTTGGTTTGCATGACCGTTCTATTGTCTGGCATAGATACTTGAATTTTTTAACTTTTTTTTTTTTAATGTTTTTTATATACTAGTAATGGCAGTGATCAGTGACTTATCATGGGACTGTGATAATGTAGCAGGCAATCTAACACTCACTGACACTGGCTGGGGGGCATAGGTGTGCGCAGCCTATTGCATTAAGGTGTGTGCACCCCAAAGGTAAAACAAATATGCATGTTTGTGCATGTGTATATATACTGACATTGTCAGTGGACAGTGTCAGTAGGGCAGAGATTGATGTCAGTAGTTTTTTTTTTTTTACAATATTTTTAAGAGCCCATTGGGGAGCTTTGGTGAAATTATCAGGGGTCCAAACGGGGAATCTGCAACACACGGGGTTATTAGGGTATGCCCAGGCACATCTGGCACACCCTATTCTGGGAGGTACATTAACTTATTGACACTGACATAGTGACACCAATACAGTGATCAGTGCTAACAATATACACTGTCACTGTACTGTTGATACTGGCTGGGAAGGGTTAACATCTAGGGCGCTCAAGGGGTTAAATGTGTGCCTAACGTTGACTGTGTGTATTATGTGGCGCGTTTACTAAGCGACCTTGCTGTTTTTTTTTTGGTTTTTTTTTTTACCAGCTTCGCAGGAAATAAAGAAGCAGCAAGATTGCCTGTCAGTGTTCGGAGCTCTGTGTTGTTTACAGATCATAAGCTTTCTTATTAAGCTTATAATCTACCAGAACACCCAGATCCTTCTCCACCATTGATTCCCCCAACTGTACTCCTAGTATGTATGATGCATGCAAGTTTTTACCCCATGCAGAATTTACATTTATCAACATTAAACCTCATCTGCCACACAGTTGCCCAATTAGACGGTGCATTGAGGTCGGCTTGTAAATTGGAGGACGTTATTCCACTGCATAGCTTGGTGTCATCTGCAAAGACTGAAATTGTACTTTTTATCCCAAACTCTATATAATTTAAAAGTATGATGAAAGGTGAGGGTTCGAACACTGAACCTTGGTACACCACTAATAACACTGAACCTTGGAGTACACCACTAATAACACTGAACCTTGGAGTACACCACTAATAACACTGAACCTTGGAGTACACTTCTAATAACACTGAACCTTGGGGTACACCACTAATAACACTGAACCTTGGAGTACACTTCTAATAACACTGAACCTTGGGGTACACCACTAATAACACTGAACCTTGGGGTACACCACTAATAACACTGAACCTTGGAGTACACCACTAATAACACTGAACCTTGGAGTACACTTCTAATAACACTGAACCTTGGGGTACACCACTAATAACACTGAACCTTGGAGTACACTTCTAATAACACTGAACCTTGGGGTACACCACTAATAACACTGAACCTTGGGGTACACCACTAATAACACTGAACCTTGGGGTACACCACTAATAACACTGAACCTTGGGGTACACCACTAATAACACTGAACCTTGGAGTACACCACTAATAACACTGAACCTTGGAGTACACCTCTAATAACACTGAACCTTGGAGTACACCACTAATAACACTGAACCTTGGAGTACACTTCTAATAACACTGAACCTTGGGGTACACCACTAATAACACTGAACCTTGGAGTACACCACTAATAACACTGAACCTTGGAGTACACCACTAATAACACTGAACCTTGGAGTACACCACTAATAACACTGAACCTTGGGGTACACCACTAATAACACTGAACCTTGGAGTACACTTCTAATAACACTGAACCTTGGGGTACACCACTAATAACACTGAACCTTGGGGTACACCACTAATAACACTGAACCTTGGGGTACACCACTAATAACACTGAACCTTGGAGTACACCACTAATAACACTGAACCTTGGGGTACACCACTAATAACACTGAACCTTGGAGTACACTTCTAATAACACTGAACCTTGGGGTACACCACCAATAACACTGAACCTTGGGGTAAACGTCTAATAACACTGAACCTTGGGGTACACCACTAATAACACTGAACCTTGGGGTACACCACTAATAACACTGAACCTAGGGGTACACCACTAATAACACTGAACCTTGGGGTACACCACTAATAACACTGAACCTTGGGGTAAACTTCTAATAACACTGAACCTTGGAGTACACCACTAATAACACTGAACCTTGGGGTACACCACTAATAACACTGAACCTTGGAGTACACTTCTAATAACACTGAACCTTGGGGTACACCACCAATAACACTGAACCTTGGGGTAAACGTCTAATAACACTGAACCTTGGGGTACACCACTAATAACACTGAACCTTGGGGTACACCACTAATAACACTGAACCTAGGGGTACACCACTAATAACACTGAACCTTGGGGTACACCACCAATAACACTGAACCTTGGGGTAAACGTCTAATAACACTGAACCTTGGGGTACACCACTAATAACACTGAACCTTGGGGTACACCACTAATAACACTGAACCTAGGGGTACACCACTAATAACACTGAACCTTGGGGTACACCACCAATAACACTGAACCTTGGGGTAAACGTCTAATAACACTGAACCTTGGGGTACACCACTAATAACACTGAACCTTGGGGTAAACTTCTAAAAACACTGAACCTTGGAGTACACCACTAATAACACTGAACCTTGGAGTACACCACTAATAACACTGAACCTTGGGGTACACCACTAATAACACTGAACCTTGGGGTACACCACTAATAACACTGAACCTTGGGGGACACCACTAATAACACTGAACCTTGGGGTACACCACTAATAACACTGAACCTTGGGGTACACCACTAATAACACTGAACCTTGGGGTACACCACCAATAACACTGAACCTTGGGGTAAACGTCTAATAACACTGAACCTTGGGGTACACCACTAATAACACTGAACCTTGGGGTAAACGTCTAATAACACTGAACCTTGGGGTAAACGTCTAATAACACTGAACCTTGGGGTAAACGTCTAATAACATTGAACCTTGGGGTACACCACTGATAACACTGAACCTTGGAGTACACCACTAATGACACTGAACCTTGGGGTACACCACTAATGACACTGAACCTTGGAGTACACCACTAATGACACTGAACCTTGGGGTACACCACTGATAACACTGAACCTTGGGGTACACCACTAATAACACTGAACCTTGGGGTACACCACTAATAACACTGAACCTTGGGGTACACCACTGATAACACTGAACCTTGGAATAAACGTCTAATAACACTGAACCCTGGGGTACACCACTAATAACACTGAACCTTGGAGTACACCACTAATGACACTGAACCTTGGGGTACACCACTAATGACACTGAACCTTGGAGTACACCACTAATGACACTGAACCTTGGGGTACACCACTGATAACACTGAACCTTGGGGTACACCACTAATAACACTGAACCTTGGGGTACACCACTAATAACACTGAACCTTGGGGTACACCACCAATAACACTGAACCTTGGGGTAAACGTCTAATAACACTGAACCTTGGGGTAAACGTCTAATAACACTGAACCTTGGAGTACACCACTAATGACACTGAACCTTGGGGTACACCACTGATAACACTGAACCTTGGGGTACACCACTAATAACACTGAACCTTGGGGTACACCACTAATAACACTGAACCTTGGGGTACACCACCAATAACACTGAACCTTGGGGTAAACGTCTAATAACACTGAACCTTGGAGTACACCACTAATGACACTGAACCTTGGGGTACACCACTGATAACACTGAACCTTGGGGTACACCACTAATAACACTGAACCTTGGGGTACACCACTAATAACACTGAACCTTGGGGTACACCACCAATAACACTGAACCTTGGGGTAAACGTCTAATAACACTGAACCTTGGGGTACACCACTAATAACACTGAACCTTGGGGTAAACGTCTAATAACACTGAACCTTGGGGTAAACGTCTAATAACACTGAACCTTGGGGTAAACGTCTAATAACATTGAACCTTGGGGTACACCACTGATAACACTGAACCTTGGAGTACACCACTAATAACACTGAACCTTGGGGTACACCACTAATAACACTGAACCTTGGAGTACACCACTAATGACACTGAACCTTGGGGTACACCACTAATAACACTGAACCTTGGGGTACACCACTGATAACACTGAACCTTGGAATAAACGTCTAATAACACTGAACCCTGGGGTACAGCTCTAATAACACTGACCCTTGGAGTACACCACTAATAACCTTAGACCATTCAGAGTAAGAATCATTAATCACTACTCCCTGAATTCGGTCTTTTAGCCAGTTTTCTATCCATTTACAAACTGATCTTGCCAAGACTATAGACTTGTAGACCTTAAGCTGGCCATACATTATACAATTTTCTTGTTCAATTTCCTTTAGAGTCACCTTCAACTATGCAGTGCATGGCCATGCCTGATTGCATACAAATTGAAAGTGTTTAGGTCTGACCTCATATTACATGGTTTTGGTAAATCTAAAGGAAAATTGTATAAGAAAATTGTGTAATGTATGGCCAGCCTTACACATAAGTTTGGGGAACTGTGTCAAATGCTTTGGAAAAAATCTAAGTATAATATATACACAGCAAAAAAAAACAAAAAAACACAAGGGGGCGCCGGCATCAATGGGTTTATTATGATTAAAAAGCCAAATGCAAACTCACAGAAGTATCAAGTCAAAGAGCTTATCTGCAGCCATGCCACATTAGATGGAAGCCGTCCACCGAAAGAGCCGCTTGTAACAGAAAATTGCGTGTTGTCCATGTGGAAACCAAGTCCAATGATCCAGGAAGTGAGGAGAGCCACTGTGGGACACAAGGCAGGAAGTGACATCACACTTGGGGCGGGCTGGTTGCCCGTGGATGGTGCGTTAGCATTTGCGCCACAATTTCATTTGTTGTTTGTTCTATATCCACAGCCACTCCTTTTGTCTAAGATTTTACTTCCTCATAAAAAGAAATCGGATTCGTGAGACGACTTCTTTCTTTCATGAATCCATGCCGGTTTTCTGCCGAAAACTCCAACTCACCATTTTTAAAATGTATTTGTGTTCAATACAATTTTTTTAAACCATCCCCACCTAACATTGTGTGTCCCCTCCTCCACCCCCCACAGCATTGTCTCTTTCATCCCATGTCTATCTCATCCATCCCAGGTCTGTTTCATCCACCCCGTAATAGCGTGTCACCCATCCCCCATCCCATCATTGTGTGTCACCCATCCACTACCATTGGTGGGAACCCCTCATAATGGGCACAGCAGGGGTAAAGACCCGGGAACTCAGCACAGGGATGGTGGAAACCAGTGGCAGGTGGTGCTCAATTTTTTGGGGGGGAGGGGGGTGCAAACAAACTGAAAAATACTGACAAAAAAAATACCATCAATTTCAGCCTCACTTGTGCCCATCAAATGCAGCCACTGTGCCGTCAATTGCAGCCATTGTGCCCATCATATGCAGCCACTGTGCCCATCATATGCAGCCACTGTGCCCCATCAAATGCTGCCACTTGCAACCATCAAATGCAGCCACTGTGCCCATCATTTGTAGCCACGTGTGCCCCGTCATATACAGCCACTTGTTCCCGTCATATGCAGCCACTGTGCCCCATCAAATGCCGCCACTTGTGCCCGTCATATGCAGCCACTGTACCCATCATATGCAGTCACTTGTGCCCATCAAATGCAGCCACTGTGCCCCATCATATGCAGCCACTGTGCCCATCATATGCAGCCATTTGTGCCCCTCATATGCAGCCGTTGTGCCCATATGATGCAGCCACTTGTGCCCATCAAATGCAGCCACTGTGCCCCATCATATGCAACCACTGTGCCCCATCATATGCAGCCACTGTGCCCCATCAAATGCTGCCACTTGTGCCCTTCATATGCTGCCACTTGTGCCCGTCATATGCAGCCACTGTACCCATCATATGCAGTCACTTGTGCCCATCAAATGCAGCCACTGTGCCCATCATAAGCAGCCACTGTGCCCCATCATATGCAGCCACTGTGCCCCATCAAATGCCGCCACTTGTGCCCGTCATATGCAGCCACTTGTACCCGTCATATGCAGCCACTTGTGCCCGTCATATGGTTCTGTGGTTCTGTGCGTCTCTGCATGTTTGGCGCATTATATTGCAGTATATTATAGTGTATCCTTGGAGTGTGTCTGTGTAGTGCGAGTACTCAAATTAAAGTGCACCAAACACCTCCAAACATCCTCAACCTCAGATGTTGGATCTGAGTTTGAGGATGACAGGAAAATGAGCCTAGAGAGAGGGAGGAACACTGGTAGACAAATTGGCATTCATATTCCCCAAGCCGCAGCGTATTGCCAAGTTGTCTCCAGTGGTAATGATGAAGATGGAGGAGATGATGATGATGTCACTGATGCGACTTGGGTGCCAGATAGAGCAGAGGAGGAAACTGAAGGTGAGGCGGCACAACCCCAAGGAGGCCGACATCAAGAAAGAGTAAAGAGCAGCCACCCTATTCCGTCACATTCTGCAGCTGTTATCTCCCAGCCCACTCCCCAAAGCTCAGCTGTCTTGGCCTTTTGCAGCACATCTGCAGCAGATTGCACTGTTGCTATCTGCAAACTGTGTCTCAGGCACATCAAACGTGGCAAAAACACCAACCATTTGGGTACTACCTAACAAGGCATTTGAAGTCCATCCACTCACCCCTTTGGCAAAAGCACCTAAAAGTCACACAAAAGGGGCACAAATCTGTCCCTCATCCTCCTCCTTACCCACTTCAGTCTGCCCCTGCAATACCGAGTCATTATCTTTCAGCAGCCTCCACTGACAGGGATGATGTTATAGCACAGGGTGTCCCAGGTCCTAGCAGCACATCTGCCAGCAGCACACCACCAGCTGTAAACTGTAGCTGGCAAATTTCTCTGCCCCATCTGCTGCAGCGGAAAAAAAATACAGTCCCTGCCGCCCACAAACCCAGCGTCTGAATGCAAGCTTGTCAAATCTGTTGGTTTTCCAACTTCTGCCTTTCAGCCTGGTGGATTCTGCCCCCTTCCGTGAATTTGCACAATGTGCTGTACCACAATGGCAGGTTCCCAGTCACTACTACTTTTCATGTAAGGCCGTTCCATCTCTCTACCATCACATGGAAGGGAATGTTCTGGCATCATTGGGCAAGGCAGTCAGCCATAAAATCCACCTTACTGCTGACACGTGGTCCAGCAAGCATGGAAAGGGACGATATATTTAGTTCACAGCACACTGGGTAACACTGCTTGCAACTTGAAAGGATGCAGGACAGGGCTCAGGGCTGCAGCTTGTTGTGCCCCCATGTCTCCATACAGCTGGTAGTGATGATGCCAGACCTGTGAGCTCTACCCCCTCCTCCTCCTCTGCCACCTCCATTCCCTTCTCTGCAGAATTGTTCTATGAACATCAGGTACCCCTAAGCGTTCAAAGGGCTATTCCCAGAGTCAGGCTAAAAGGTGCCATGCAGTGCTTCAGCTGGTGTGTTTAGGGGACAGGAACCACACCGGAGCAGAGATTCTTGCAGCTCTGCAAGGACAGGCCCAGAGGTGGTTCACACCACGCCAGCTGGAGCCAGGAATGGTGGTGTCCGATAGTGGCTCAAACCTCCTGTCCGCCCTTAGACAAGGAAAGTTGACACATGTGCCATGCCTGGCACATGTCCTCAATTTGGTGGTGCAGCATTTCCTAAGTACGTACCCAGGGTTGCAAGATGTACTAAAGCAGGCCAGAAGAGTCTGTAGCCATTTCAGGCGGTCATACGCAGCCAGTGCTCAGTTGGCTGAAATTCAGCGGGAATTCCACCTGCTTGTAAACCGCCTAATTTGTGACATGCCCACCAGGTGGAACTCAACTTTGGGAATGCTGCAGCGGCTATACATGCAGCAGAGGGCCGTCAACGAATACCTGTGCCAGAACGGCACAACGACAGGCTCAGGCCATCTCGGCTTTTTTCCCCATGCCAATCATGCACTGTATTGTCACCATTTGAGGAGGCCACAAGGATGGTGAGCAGTGACAGTGCATGCATCAGTGACACAATCCCTGCTGGAACAGACTCTGTGTGGCATTATGGACAGGGCACTGGAGGCAGAGCAGCAGGAGGAAGAGGAGGACTTCCTTTCCTCTCAAGGCCCACTTTATCCAGACACCATCATTCCTATGTCACAGAACACACAGGAGGAGAGAGGGGAGGAGGAGGATTCTGGCACTTTCATAGGCTTTGAAGAAGAGGAAGACATGCGTCAATCTGTAAGCGATGGTTTTCCCCAGTACCCTTGGAAATAGTATGTAGCTGGGAGAAAGAAGTTCCAGATGCTGTCATCCTGAGTGACCCAGAGGAATCTGCTTCTCAAGCCTCTGCAAATTGAGGCGCATGGGCAACTTCATGCTTCAAAGCCTGCGAAAGGACCCAAGAATACGTGGCATAAAGGAGAAGGATGATTACTGGCTGGCAACCCTCCTTGACCACTGTTATAATGGGAAGGTCTCAGAAATAATCCCGTCCCCACAGAGAGTGCAGAAGATAAAATCTCTTGAGGACATGTTAAAGAGGATTGTATTGTTTTTAGTGACTCCAGTAGGTTACAGTGTGGTGGAAAACGTAGTTTTGAGTCTTCTGTTGTTCAAGAGAGGAGCGTTGGAGAAGGCGTCTGCCTAAGTGAGGCATTTCGGAATTTTTTTAGTCCTCGCCGCCCAGGGCTGTCAGCTTCCACATCTTATCGGCAGCATTTGCATCACATGGTGGACGATTACCTCGGAGCCAAAACAGAGATGGAGAGCTTTCCAGCTGATGATCCACTGACTTACTGGGTCATGAGAATAGACCACTGGCCAGAACTTGCCCAATATGCTAGTGAGTTGTTGGGCTGCCCTGCATCCAGCGTACTTTCAGAACGGGCATTCAGTGTTGCAGGAGGTTTCATTACTGATCATAGAACGCATCTGTCCACAGACTCTGTGGACCAAAATGAATCAGTCCTGGATTACCAGCTATGAAGCCCCTTATGCCAATGTCACTGATTAAGTCTTATTGGGATGTGGAATCTCTGCAGGACTTCGAGGCTGCTTAGCTTTGAGCGTGTTCAATCATTTCATGTGGAAGAATGTTTTTGGTGTAGGTTTCATGGACACAGTTAACACCCAAAGACCAATTTTCTGCACCTGTTTGACAGGTGCATATCATTACAATTTTTTACAGCAAGGCCAATTCTTGCTTTCATCAAGATTACCTCTATAGGGTTACGGTGGGAAGGTGCCACCGACACTCAAAGACCAATTTTTCTGCACCTGTTTGACAGGTGCATATCATTGCAATTTTTTACAGCAAGGCCAATTCTTGCTTTCATCAAGAGTACTTCTATAGGGTTACGGTGGGAAGGCGCCACCGACAACCAAAGACCAATTCTTTACGCACCTGTTACTTCTATCCAAAGTCAAAGTGACACCAGAATGTATCCAAAAAATCTCGTATCTTGTTCCAAGTGCACTACATTGTGGCCTCATCATACACTGGCAGTAACGAACACAGAACTATATGGCGTTAAACTCTCAGTAACGCACGCAAAACTATATGACGTTAAACTGGCAGTAATGCACACGAAATGATATGCCGTTAAACTGACAGTAACGCAAACAGAAGTATATGGCATTAAACCGGTAGTAACGCACACAGAACTATATGGCGTTAAACTGGCAGTAACTCATGCAAAACTATATGGCGTTAAACTGGAAGTAATGCACACAAAACAATATGGCGTTAAACTGGCAGTAAAGCACGCAAAACTATATGGCGTTAAATAGGCAGTAACGCACACAAAACGATATGGTGTTAAACTGGCAGTAACGCACACAGAACTATATGGCGTTAAACTGGCAGTAACTCATTCAAAACTATATAGCACTAAACTGGCAGTAACGCGCACATAAGTAATTGGCGTTAAACTGACAGTAACACACACATAAGCAAATGGTGTTACACTGGCAGTAACGCAATCAAATAGATGGTGTTCAACCGTCACTACACTGATGCTATCTGAACTGTTCCTACATTAGCTATACACTAATGTCAAGATTACTGACACGGTCTCACTACACTACAGTGAAACTATATGAGCTGTCCCTACTCTACACTAATGTATGTATGAATGACACGGTCTCACTACACTACAGTGAAACTATTTGAGCTGTCCCTACTCTAGCTGCATACTATGCAAAGCTGAACGATGGTCCTCCTCACAACACTCACACTATCCCTAGACTGACTATCCCTAGACTGACACTAAACTAATATTCTACACTGACAATTGAAGCAAAATAGCACAGTATAGAACACTAACTAATAGCACTGAATAGAGCCCCATTCTCTCTCTCTTCATGCCAAAATCACACTGAAAATGGCTGCCATTGAAAGAATACTTTTATACTGTGGGGCGGGAATGAGCCATGATTGGATAAAGTCATGGTGACAGTGTCCAATCATGATTCTGACAGTTCTTTGTGCCCTGATTGGCTGAAGCTTTCACTGCTTTAGCCAATCAGAGCTAGCAATGCACTGTTCAGCGCCGAAATGCATTGTGATTGGTTCGGGGGGGGGGGGGAGAAACGGTCGAACGACCCGTTTGTTTGGCTCTTTGCCAAACGTCCGAACAGCAAAATTTCGGCCCGAATTTATGCTCGGGCCAAACCATTCCCCCATCCCTAGTTCTGAGGCCTGCTGTAGGATTGTCCATGAAAACTGATCTTAATGGCTTAACATGTGCAGCAGATAGAGGACCAAGCCATCTGATCAGCAGATCCAATTCTTCAGCAGCTGTAATGCCAAGATCACTGATTGCAGTTCTGAAGGCACATTTCCAACTTCTGTAGTTCTCAGGTTGGTCATCAAAACTTGTGAGACCAGTCTTTGTGAGCTCTCTGCAAAGTATGTACCGCACAAACTCTGATGTCTCAGTTATCTCTGCCTTTATGCAAGACGTTGTTGGCTGAATGGTGCTGATTGCGCTATCTTTGACATTGTTGTTAAAGGACACAAGGAAATATGGTGCAGCAGATGCATTTAGGTAAGTTGCTTACTTGAAGTCAGTTGTTCCAATGGTACGTTGATTTAAGGCAGTACTGATGACAGGAGATTGATGATTGCAGCTTGCTCTGATGCTCTGTGACATATGAAGGAAGGTTAGGTGGGCACGCAGGAAAGGCACTGGAGTGATTTTTCATGCAAGAATTTGCTGGAACCTCTTTAACTTGATGCTGTGAAGAAGTCTTTATGTTGTCAAGAGCATTGGAGACGATGGAGTGTACACTGCAATAGCTTAGGACATAGTCTTTAGTGCATTTAAGGGGATCTTCCATGTCTGCTATGTTTTAGGTTGATTCTGTCTTTCTCACTTGCACCTTCATCTGCACTGATAGCTTGCTCTAGGACCCTTAGCTTTGCCATAGCTGCCTCATGTTTACACTGTTTATTTAAGATTTCTATTGCTGCTCTTTGACGTGCTGTCTGAGTTTCCATATCTGCTCTTTGACGTGCTGTCTTTTCTGCGTATGCGACCTGCACCTTGCTGGCTTCCACTTCAGTGCAGGCACTAATAAGTCGCTTTCTGAGTATTGAGTATCTTGAACTGCTGCATTTAGAGGACTTCTTAGAACATCTGGTGGAAACGGATCTGTGAGATGCAGTGTCATGTAGCAGCACTATCTTTGCTTCTGCCTTTAATTTGGTTTGCTGGATAAAACTGTCTCTTTCTAGATTAAGAACATGCAAGCTTTTTAATTCCCCCAGTGAATCTTCTGTGGTCATACTTTGTAGAACATTAATTAACTTATTGCTGGTAAACTGATGAAGCCCATAGGAGGCAGAAAGTTGTCTAATGGTGCCCCCTAGTGGCAGTAGCTCATGTTCAACAGACAGTGTGTTAGATTTCATAAGAACTTTTTCCCATAATAATTTTAAGCTAGTTGTCAATTTAGTTCTTAATGCGTAATAATTCTCCATTAGTTTCCAAGTTGGTTTGACTGTATGTTTGGGTATGTCAGCAGGCTCAGGGTCTTGCGCTTCTGTGTGTGAGAGGGACCCTTTGTAACTCATGCTGACACAGGCAGATAATGACTGAGTGATAAACCAGCAGGATCTGTGCGCTATAATATGACACCATGCAGCCTAGGAGGGGGGCTAGATGGGATCTGCTCCCTGTACTACAATACATCTTCTTAGAACAGGAAGGAATGTTTTGTGACTTCTGACCCACAACACCCAAATCATGTCTGTGCCACTCTGTTCTGACTCAACTGCAAGGCGATAACATTTATCTCCAGCTTCATATAGGGCTTATAGGACCTGGTGACATTTTGATTCCTTTGCATCAATTCAGACAGCTTAACTCAGTGAATAAACTCACTGTTGAGGAGACAGACGATGAAGCCTTTCGAATGTTCCATTTAAGGAAAGATTTTTATAGATAGAAAAACGTTGATGTTGTTAGCCACATGGAAAGATTATTACAGCATGGTGGAATACTGAACAATGAACCAGAAAGAAGAAAGGGGAGGGGATATAAAGAAGTACGGTGGAAGAGAGGGTTCAGCTTAGGCCTCATGTACACTGCTGCTGGTAAACAACTGCAAGGCAATAAAATTTATCTCCAGCTTCACATAGGGCTTATAGGACCTGGTGACATTTTGAATCCCTTGCATCAATTCAGACAGCTTAACTCAGTGAATAAACTCACTGTTGAGGAGACAGACGATGAAGCCTTTCGAATGTTCCATTTAAGGAAAGATTTTCATAGATAGAAAAACTTTAATGTTGTTAGCCACATGGAAAGATTATTACAGCATGGTGGAATACTGAACAATGAACCAGAAAGAAGAAAGGGGAGGGTATATGAAGAAGTACGGTGGAAGAGAGGGTTCAGCTTAGGCCTCATGTACACTGCTGCTGGTAAACAACTGCAAGGCAATAAAATTTATCTCCAGCTTCACATAGGGCTTATAGGACCTGGTGACATTTTGAATCCCTTGCATCAATTCAGACAGCTTAACAAAGTGAATAAACTCACTGTTGGGGAGACAGACGATGAAGCCTTTCGAATGTTCCGTTTAATGAAAGATTTTCATAGATAGAAAAACGTTGATGTTGTTAGCCACATGGAAAGATTATTACAGCATGGTGGAATACTGAACAATGAACCAGAGAGAAGAAAGGGGAGGGGATATAGAGAAGTAGGGCGGAAGAGAGGGTTCAGCTTAGGCCTCATGTACACTGCTGCTGGCAAACAGACGTTTAGGAGCAGTTGGGCATTTTTTTCAACTGCTCCTGAACTCTCCTCTATGTTATCTTATCAGTACATGTACACAGGTTTGTTTATAGTCGCTTCTAGGCAGGTGCGTTTAGAGCCAGTAGCGACAAACTCTGGTCCTCTCATTCAATTTTCTTCGTCTTTGGAGCCTCAGCAAAAGCAACATCAGGAGCATTTCCGCACACATGCTCATCATGGGATCCATATTAACAAACTAACCAAAAAAATAACAGCTAGCTACAAGCACACTGCTTTCTCAGCTGCTACTCACACTGTTCTCTCACAGAATGGCTGAAATAGATAATAAATACTTGTTTTTAGTGCTTTCAAATCATTTGTGAGGGTCTCCTGAGGTTATCTTTAGTAAACGCTCCTGAACGCAAACGCGGCTAAACGCGGCTTGTAAATGCTGCTAAACACACGCTTTTAAACGTGGATTACTAGCTGTGATGTTCCCACGTTCAGGAGAGGTTGAGAAACGTCCCGTGTACAAATGAAGCCTTAAACAGAGGCAGACGGCTTAAAGACACAGAGCAATAATAAATCAAATAGTGTAACACAGATGAAATAACAATAAATCACATAGTGTAACACAATACTCCCACTAATCTCCAGATCTCTTGTATTCCTTCAGATAAATCCATTTCCACTATATAACTTTTTCAGTTTATTAAATGTTCAAATAATAATACAAAGGAGGAAGAAACATTCCTGACACTTGGAGGTTGATTTACTAAAGGCAAAAATACTGTGCACTTCAAAGTGCACTTGCTCTAGATCTGAGGGGAAGCTCTGCTGGTTTCTATCCTCCAATCGTATACAAAACAAAAATTCTGTTTTATTTTCCTTGCATGTGATTTAATGTTCTTTGCAAAATGAAGGTTTACATCATTTACTAAGCTCTGGAGGAACTGTACTTGCAGTGCACAGTATATTTACCTTTAGTAAATCAACTCGGTGTTTCCACAGATTATTAAATGTTCTTTATTTTCCCCAGATAGGGAGATTATTGTCATGAATCCTCCCATGTATTATCTGTGTTCCTCTGTATAAGGATTCCTATGACTACGAGTCTCAGTCTCAGCCCCTCCCTGTGTAGGAGTGTACAGAACGGGTCACGCTGGTTACTCTCATTTCTCTCTTCTGCTTTCAGCGATGGCGTCTGCTGATCTGAGGAAGGAGCTGGAATGTTCCGTCTGTCTGAGCATTTATACAGATCCTGTAACACTGACATGTGGACACAATTTCTGCCGGGACTGTATTAGTCGTGTGATGGATACACAGGAGAGGTCTGGAGGTTATTCTTGTCCTGACTGTAGACAAAGATTCAGGAAACGTCCCGTCCTTCAGAGGAACACAACACTGCGAAACATAGCAGAGAATTTCCTGTCTTCTCAGCCAGATCAGGAGAAGTCCGGGGTCTTCTGTACTTACTGTATTCACACTCCTGTACCTGCTGTGAAATCCTGTCTGCTGTGTGAAGCTTCTCTGTGTGACAATCACCTGAGAGTCCACAACAAGTCACCAGAACACGTCTTATGTGACCCCACCACTTCTATGGAGAACAGGAAATGCTCCGTCCATAAGAAGATCCTGGAGTATTACTGCACTGAGGACTCCACATGTATCTGTGTGTCCTGCAGGCTGGATGGAGAACATCGGGGACACCAGGTGGAGACTCTGGATGAGGCCGTTGAGGTGAAAAAGAAGAAACTGAGAAATGTTCTGCAGAAACTGATGACAGAGAAAGAGGAGATGGAGAAAAGAGTCCAGAATCTGCAGGAACACAGGAGGAAAGTACAAGGAAAAGCAGATGTTGAAACAGAGAGAGTCACTGTCCTGTTCAGAGACCTCAGGAGACGTCTGGAAGACCTGGAGAAGAGAGTCCTGAGTGACATCTCCGGGCAGGCAGAGCGGATCTCTCTATCACTGTCTGATATAATCCAACAGCTGGAAATAAAGAAGGAGGAGCTGTCCAGGAAGATGGGTGACATTGAGGAGCTGTGTAACATGACAGATCCACTGACTGTCCTACAGGAATCAGACACAGGTGACTTGTGTGATACTGAGGATGGAGATGATGAGGACAGAGAGAGACATGATAAACTCCTCCATGATGGGGAGGATCTGGATGTGGCGGGGATCTCACACACATTACACATAGGTTTATCTGATATCATGTCTGGGGTAAATGTACAAATATGTACAAACACACATGTCTATCCACATTCTACTACAAAGGACAAAGGGCACATCAATGCTGAACCATCCAGGAGACCTCCCCAACCCTCCCCCACCATACAACACTCACACCACCAGGCTGGAGGGCCAAATATTGGGGCTGTACAGCCAACATTGGAGGTTTCAGGGGTTACAGACATATTGCTGGATGTGAGCACAGCTGGTAATTATCTCCATATATCAGATGATAGGAAAACTGTATCCTTCTCATCATCACATCAGAATCGCCCAGAAACACCAGAGAGATTTCAGGGTCCTCAGGTGATGAGCAGTCAGAGTTTCTCCTCAGGGAGACATTACTGGGAAGTGGATTTCGGGGGGGCAGTGTTCTGGATAGTCGGGATGTGTCACCCCAGTATAGACAGGAAAGGAGAGCAGTCAGTGATTGGATATAATAAGAAGTCCTGGAGTTTGGAGAGATGGGGGGATGATCAGTACTCAGTGAGACATGACAGGAAGGAGATCCGATTACCCAGTGGTATCTCCAGAAAGAGAGTTGGGATAGATCTGGATTATGAGGCTGGGCGGATCTCCTTTTATGATCTGTGTGACCCGATCCGACACCTCCACACCTTCACCACCACCTTCACTGAGCCCCTCCATGCTGGGGTATGGGTAATGTGGGGTTGTATAAAGATATCTGGGGGGAAATCAGAAGTGAGAAATCTGCCCAGAGACTGGTGACATCATAAGGTGGAGAATCTGATTGGTAAAATACTCAGCCAAAAGGAGTTAGCAGTTAAAACAACATGAATATTTTACTTCTAAAGCTGCAGGCTCCGGGGCAGCCATTTTCATCCTAAACCTTTCTTCACCACCTAGAGCAGTGATGGTGAACCTTGGCACCCCAGATGTTTTGGAACTACATTTCCCATGATGCTCATGCACTCTGCAGTGTAGTTGAGCATCATAGAAAATGTAGTTCAAAACATCTGGAGTGCCAAGGTTCTCAATGTTGTTCTATGGCCTCATGCACACATAGGCTTTTAGGAGCTGTAAGTGGCATAGGCGTTTTCAAGCTGCAAAAAAACCCCAGGACCAGCACATTCAGAGGCTCGGCGTTAGCTGTAAAAACGCCCGACGCTGCTAAATATGGCTTAACGCTGGATACAGCTGCGTTAAGCCTCGTCAAACTTTTCTCATGCCTCTATTCAAAATCAATGGTTCCCTATGGGAGCCCATTGATTTGAATACAAGTGGCACCAGAAGTTGGATCATGATGATCCGACTTGCAGTGCGGTTTGTGTGCTGAGCATCCTCAAGGGGAACAACTCGCCGAAATGAAAAAAAAAAACTGGCGTGAGGTTCCCCCCCAAGACGATACCAAACCCTTCGGTCTGCTATGAATTTTAAGGGGAACCTCACATGCCAAAAAAAAATGGCGTGGGCCCCCCCCCAGATCAATACCAGACCCTTATCTGAGCATGCAGCCTGGCAGGTTAGGAAGGGGGGGGAATGAGTGAGCGCCCCCCCCCGACCATACCAGGCCACATGTCCTCAACATGTTGATGGGGACAAGGGCCTCTTCTCGACAACCCTGGCCGGTGGTTGTTGGGGTCTTTGGGCGAGGGGGCTTTTCGGAATCTGGAAGGCCTCTTTAACAAGGGAAGGGGCCCCCAGATCCTGGCCCCCCACCCTACGTGAATGAGTATGGGGTACATTGTACCCCTACCCATTCACCTCCAAAAAAAAGTGTCAAGAATGAAAACACTACACAGGTTTTTAAAGTAATTTATTAAGGCAGCTACAGCGTCTCTTCCGATTTCTTCTCCCTCCTGCGATGTCTTCATCCTCCGGTTCTTCACCCTCCTCTGCACTGTCTTCTCCCCCTCTTCGGTTCTCCCCCTCTCTGGTTCTTCTCCTCTCTGCGCTGTCTTCTGCCTCTGCCGGGTCTCTTCTCTCCGCTGTCTTCTCTCTCTGCTGTCTTCTCTCTCTGTCCTTCCTCCGATGTTGTCTCAACACGCTCTCCCGGTATAACGCTAGGGCCGCCTTGTGCTATTACTTACATAGACATGAGACGGGGCCATCCGGTGACATCACCTGGGGACCCTGCCCCCTTGTGACGTCACCACCCGGTTGATCAAAATCCATACCAGACCGAAGGGTCTGGTATTGTCTTGGGGTGGGGGTGGGGGAACACCACACCAGTTTTTTTTTTTCATTTTGTCGAGGGATTCCCCTTCAATATCCTCAGCACACAAACTGTGACGTAAGTCTTCTATTCAAATCAATGGTCTCTCATAGGGAACCATTGATTTAGAATAGAGGCAGAGAAATGCTGCTAAAAGCTAGTATGGCTAAACGCGCATTAACGCCAATACAAAAAGCTACTAAAAGCCTATTTTTACAGCCGCTATTTCCTGGTGTTGGTAGTGGCTTCACAGCTCATTTTTTCTAATGCCCCGTGTGCATGAGGCCCTATAGTGTATCTGTAGCCATACTTTTTCAGGTTTAGATGGAGTGGGGAAGGATTAGCCCCCCTGTTTGTTTTGTATTGTTATCTGGGGCTCCAATAGAGGGATTTCCCTTCATTTCCTGTCCTGGCTGGCAGCAATGTTTTACTAGGCAGGAAGTGGGGGAACTCTCCAACAGACAGAAATAAAAATGACTAAGTGCTTATATGCTAATGTTAGGATCCTTATATAATAACAGGTTCTCTGTCTAGAATGACTTTGCAGAAAGATGTTATTAGAACAAATTGTTGATCTCCGGATCCTTGGAAGGTCTTGTTGTGGAACATAGAGACAGTTGGTTTTCTTCTTCTACAATGAGATAGTTGGAATTCTGGAGGTCAGCCAAACTGATAAGGTGTTCAGAGATAACAGAAATTAATGTCTCATGTAATGAATGTTGTGCTGTTTGTACACATTCTTAGTTGAATGACTTATTATGTAAAATGTTGATATTTGGGACAGTCCTCCACGACAACTGTCCAGGATTGGAGGGTAAAAGCTTCCCATTTGATGAAGAGGTCAGATCCTTGGTCCTCCTGCCACGTCCAGGGCTTTTTTTCTCAGAGTATAGGTGCAGGAACTCCCCTCTCCCGAGTCACTACTTGTCTCCACCCCCCACACACACCTCCAAGCACCGTCCTTTGTTTCCACCCCATACCCACCTCCCTGTACCACCTCTTTTATAGAAAACAGAACCCAGTATGAATTCTTTGGTGTTAAGTAATCTGTATGGAATTTGGTAGTTATAATAGGAAAAGCAGTAAAATGGATCCCCTGCAGCCAGCAACAATAGCCCCCCATAAGCAAAATAGACCCCCCCCCACAATAATAGACACCCCCAAAATCAACAGATCCCCCTAGCAACAATAGACTGCTTGCAACAAAATTCTGCCCAACAAAAACAGACTCGCCCCAGGAATAATAGACCCCACCAGAAACAATAGACCCGCCAGCAGCCAGCAACAATAGACCCTGCAGCAGCCAGCAACAATAGATCACCCAGCAACAATTGACCACCAGCAACATGACTTTCCAGCAACAATAGACCCTCCCTCAACAATAGATCCCCGAGCAGCCAGCAACAATAGATCCCCCAGCAGCCAGCAACAATAGATCCCCCAGCAGCCAGCATTAATAGACTCTCCAGCAACAATAGGCCCCTCCTTAAACAGTAGATCCCTCCCAGCAACAATTGACCCACTAGCAACATAATACACCCCCCCCCCCCCCAGCAACAGTAGACCTCTCCAGCAGCAATAGATAGATTCCCCAGCAACTGGCATCACTGGACCCTTCAGCACACCCCATTACCCCTCGCCAATGCATACATTCAGTGCTTTTAGCGTTCCCGCTGGAAAAAAGCCCTGGCCATGTCTAAGGATCTCCGCACACCTTCATCTCTCTACTTTCTAATCTTTACTTTTACTTTGTAACTTTTCTCTTCTAAATAAACTTTTAAAACCTTCACCGTGATTAGAGGTTGTTATTTTCTTATCACATTCCACAATGACTTTGGTATTAGTTGTAATATCAATGTAGCACAGAGATGTTATTTTTTTCTCCATTACAAACAAGGCTTTCTATTGTTAGTGTTACTGCACAAATTATATTTTTACTATGAATATGATAAAAACACATAACAAAATATATACTTTTGCTTAGTATGACCAGCATCAGGTCTAAAACAGTTAGGCCCCTTTTACACTGATGAACCATTCATAGTTCTCTATGGAGCTGCGGATGTCAGAGGACATGTGTCCACTGACACCTGTGGGCATCAGATCCGATCATGGTCCGCTAAAAACAGCGGATCGAATGACAGTCGGATGGACAGGCAGTCTGTGTCCATCCGACCACTCCATAGAGAAGATCGTGCTGTGTCCATGTCTGCTCTGCATAGTGGAGCGGACACGGACCTGCCATCTGCCTGCTTAGTGGTGATCAGCGGAGAGATCCCTCGCTGACCAGGCGGATCCTCTTGTATTCCTTTATGTATAAAAAATGCTCTTGTGTGAAATGGCTAATGTAACTGTAGCACCCTCTACCTAGGTAGGTGCTAGAGTTGAGATTTTTGTGAGAGCAGGTACATTTAATCGGGCTTAGCTAAAATCTAGGCCTGTTTGTTTTGATCTGTGGGGCTGGGAGTGGCTCAGAGTAGGCTGGTGACTCACAGATATATTCATCTTTCGGTTACATCCCTTCTGCTTCTAGAAGGAAGAAGGACAAGAAGGGTGGAGCTGTCTGGGGTGTTCTAAGGAGCTCTGACCAATCCCCAACCTGGATTGGCAGGGGGCAGGCCTCCTCAAATACCTAGAGTCAGCCCAGCTAGGTAGGAGTTGTTTGGTGGAAAAACTGGTAGATGGAGTGCTAGCTGTTGTGGCCTTTGGAAAGCTCCCAAGTCTGGGGGGGTTACCTTGGCCCTGGAGCTCGGGAGTGAAAGGGGACCCCCATATAAACCACAGGGGTGTCCTGAGCAGGAGAGGACAAATTTCATGGCAGGTCCTTCAGATTTGTTGTTTTTCTTTTAGGGGGGGAACAGAAAAATCCACACGACCATCCAAGCATGCAGCCTTGCTGGCTAGAAAAGAGGAAGTGATCATGTGGCCCCCGGACTGTACAAGCCCTCAACATGGATCTCAAGGCAAACCACCTTACCTCCATGTTGATGAGGAAAAGATCCTCTTCACCACAACCCTGACCTTGTGGAATCTGTCCCTTTTAAGTCCCTTTAACTATATAGGGGGCTGCCAGATACCGGCCCTCTATGTGGATGAGTATGCAATACATCTGTAGCACCCTCCTAGTGGGTGCTAGTATAGGCAGGTACATTTAGTTAATTTTGGGCTCTGCTGTAGCCGGTGGAGCTGATTTGATTACTTATGTCTGCTCTGGGCAGTTGCAGGCTTGCCTGTCTCCCCCTGTCTTTCCAGGAATCTAGTGGGTGGAGAGGGTAGAGTCTAGCCTGACCTGATATACAGCCTTAGCCAATCCCTGGTCAGGAGAGTGACCAGCAGGGGGCTATATATATCTAGGGTGTGGCACTTAGTGCAGCAGGCTCCTTTGCCTGCTGGAGAGTGACCCAGCCTGAAAGGGCTGTTAAGGCCGGGGTTCTGTGAAAACAGCCAACTCGTCCAAATCTCCATTTACTGATGCTGGAGAGTCACCGGAAGTGACGTGGTTGGAGATTTTGGCGAGTTGGAATTTTCGGCAGAACACCGGCTATTGCTTAATATATATTTTTTCCAGCAAAAACTCTTTTATGTGTTTTTTTTTTATTAAACTTTCCATTATCTTCCCAACCATAGAAGTTAAAGTGGAGTTTTAAATTAAAAGTCAGCAGGTACAAATACTGTAGCTGGTGACTTTTAATCTTTTAATATAAGGACACTAACCTGTCCAGGGAACCCGCGATGTCAGCACCTGAAGCCGATCTTCGGATCGACTCCCGGGTGCTGCCGCCGCCATTCCTGATATGACAGCAGGGGGGGAGGTTGGATTTGCCAGACATGGCGTAGATCGCTGTACAATGTGCGGTGATTTTCCCCAAAAGTGGGAGCAAATACCTGATTTAGACAGGTAACTGCTCACCCCTCCCCCCTGAAAGGTGCCAAATGTGACACTGGACGGGGGAAGGAATCCAAACAGCGGAAGTTCCTTTTCCATTAACCAGCCTGTAGTAACTTGGTAAAGACGTTGATGCCTTTTTAACCCCTTCAGTACCGGGCACTTTCACCCCCTTCCTGCCCAGGCGAATTTTCAGCTTTCAATGCTGTCACACTTTGAATGACAATTGCGCGGTCGTGTAACACTGTGCCCAGATGAGATTGTTATCATTTTGTTCCCACAAAGAGAGCTTTCTTTTAATATTATTTAATCACCTCTGGGGTTTTTATTTTTTGCTACATAAACAAAAAAAAAAAAAAATAACCAAACATTTTGAAAAAAAAATAGTTTTTCTTTTTGTTTTAAAATTTTGCAAATAATCTTTCCTTCGTAAATTTAGGCCAAAATGTATTCTGCTGCATTCCTTTGGTGAAAATAACCCAATCATCCTCATTTCCCATCTGTCTGATATGGACTCTGGTTGCTAATGGAGCGATTCATGGAGACACTTGGATACAGATTCCGGACCACATTAAGAGCGTTAGCATTACTGACTATTTATGCAGATTAATATCTGTGTCTGCTGCCTTCTGTGTGTTCAGGATTTCCGGTCCCATATATATTATACCTGTTACCGCAGATCTTGATGTGGTGGGCTATTCCCATGGGCTGGTAGGCGCTATCCCTATCTTGAGACCCAAGTCAACCTTTTCTTCTATTTTATGATGCCTGTAGAAGCTACATATTCTCACTAAAGTTAAGAGTTACATATTATACATGCTTGAATGGTCCTTTAGAAGCGGGAGTTCCGTGAAACGCGTCGACCAGACCAAGCTCTCATTGAATATATACCTCTGTGCTCTCATGATATGTACTCTATACTGTATGGTATTAACTGCATTGTTGTATGCTATTGGGAGTCTTTTATCTGAATAAACGTAATAAAGAACGTTTTTAATCTATATACATCGTGTGATGTGTTCTCAGAGGCATATGTAAAGTCCCATCCCTTTTACCTGTGCTCTTTCTCTCTTCCATGAAAATAACCCAAATCAGTGAATATTATTTAGTCTGTAGGAAAGTTATAGAGTCCACAAACTATGGGATGTATAGAGTGGGTATAGAAAAGAATCCCCCCCTTTAAAATAATCACATTTTGTTGCTTTGCAGTCTGAAATGAAGACAGACACAATTTTTGCTTCATCCAGCTGTATATACTAATGCAACTTATAACATCCAAGTGAAAGATATAACACCAACCTGTCAGCAAAAAAACAAAAATTCAAAAACAGAATCACTGAGTTGGAAAAGGATCACCCCCCTTGTGTCAGTATTTTGTTGAACCCCCTTTTGCTTTAAGTCCAGCCTTTTGGTCTGTTGGGATTTGTCTCTACTAGCTTTGAACATCTAGACTTTGCAATGTTTGCCCGCTCTTCTTTGCAGAATGTCTCAAGTTCAGTTACATTTGATGGTGACCATTTGTGGACTACGGTCTTTAAGTCATTCCTATCGGTGTTTAGGTATGGGGAGCCCAATAGCAGAGGTACACATCTTGGATAAGGATACTCAGGAGGTAAATCCAGCACAGTTTCCAAAAACGTGTGTAGCAGTACCCCCGTAGGGACTGCAGAATGTAGAACTTCCACCCGTCACCATGCCCAGCCTGGCATTCACTTCCAGTCACTCTCCAGACAATGAACAGTCCATCAGCTTTGTTTTTGATATTTATTGAGGGATTAAACTTGGATGGCATAAAAGGGAATTATGGGATTCCCAGAATCAATAGCAGAAATCAATATAATGATCAATTGGACCTCTATTTACATCTTCTAGCTCCAGCCTCCTCCAGCACAACGTTTATTTGAAGACTGATTCTCTCTCTTGTACAATACTTGGTTCCTGGCACAGCTAGCACATGGCAGGCCCAACTCCAACCAGTCATACCTTAGAAACTGCCATTTGCTGACAGGGCAGCGGGACCCTTGGTGTAGCAACCAATGGTGAAAGTCTTTAGTGCTAGCTGTATTAAGGTGGACTAATGATCCCAGTCAGTCCTGTGCAAGCTCTGACAACCCTCCTGGCTGCAGCCACCCAACTGCTCTGCCAGTAACATCACAGACTCTCCCGCTGGCTCTACATCCATCTCAGACTGCACACTCCCAGTCTGCTCCGGCATGCCTCTCCCAGCTCTCCCGACTGTGCCTGTCACTCACAGACACCTGATTGGATCCCTCCTGAAGACTTGCCCGGCAGTGTTCACCGCTGTCCTCTCCTGCTCCTGTTCAGGAAAACCCTTGGGTTGTGTGGGGTTCCTACACAGCTCCGAGCCCCTGGTCCAAGGTCACCCTTCCCCCTCCCAGACTGGGGGCTCCCTCCAAGGCCCTGACAGCCTAACACTCCAGCTCTTACACCCAAACTGACTCTAGATATTTAAGGAGGCCTGCCCCCTGCCAATCCAGGTTTCCTTAGAATACCAAAGACAGCTCCACGTCTCTTTCCCACCTTCCTTCTAGAAGCCTCTAGAAACAGAAGGGGGATAACCGTAAGATAAAACTAGCTGTGAGTCACCAGCCTACTCTAAGCCACTCCCAGCCACAGATCAAAACAAACAGGCCAAGCTTTCAGCTAGGCCTGCCTAAATTTACCTGCATTGACAAAAATCTTAACTCTAGTACACTACTTAAGTAGAGGGCGCTACACGTGCAGGGCCGGATTAAGAACATCATGGGCCTAGTGCTGAGGACTTTGGTGGGGCTTTTTATAAAATAAATAAAAAATTAAATTGCCAACTTTTTTTGTTATAACAAATTGAACTAAATAGAAAGAGGGAGGATGAGAGAGAGGGTAAGGGAATGAGAGAGGGGTAAGGGAGGGAGGATGAGAGAGAGAGGAAGGTTGAGACAGAGAGGGAGGATGAGAGAGAGAGGATGAGAGAGGGAGGGAGGATGAAAGAGGGAGGATGAGAGAGAGAGGATTAGAGAGAGAGAACCAATACTCAAAAAACCAAAAAAGAGGGACTTTGGACTTTACAGGCACAGTCACGACAAATATCTATAACAAAATTAATTTATTGAAAAACACATACAGATAGAACATTGATTAAAAACCACAAATCATATGTGTACATCAAGATATAATGAAGCGATAGCTATACAAAACCATCTAAATGTATAATTATTCGGACATGAGGATAACCATCCCGAGTAGCAGCAGGTCCGAGAAGATGGCTGGATAGCAGATCCGCAGTCGATTAATTCATGTCATGTAAGTGCTCAATGCTCAACATGGTGTCATCCCTACACAACCGCTTGTGACTCCTTGAGCCTTTTTATACATACATTCATATATACCTATATGAATTTGACTTGGAGGAATATCCTTTATCTCCAGCTGCTGGTGAGTGAGCTTGGCTACGATTTTATTAGTTTCATTAACACTCAAGACCTGTAGATCATTGTTTTTTGAAGTTAGCTTTACATTTTTTCGTAGGATATTTTACCAATCGGTACCTAAATAGACGCGTGCTGCTTCATTACATTGTCTGCTTTTTCCCTTACCTGTGGGCTACTCTATTTCATATGATCTTAAATACATCTACTTTGTAAGTACTCTATTTAACCCCCTCTGGTGTTCCTTTCCCCCCTCCCCCCTCCCTAGCCTCCCCTTCCCTCCCCCCCCCTTCCTGCTCCCCCTCCTCCCCTCCCTCCTTTTGTCCTCTTTTTTCCCCCCTACCCTTTCCCCCTCCCTTCTCCCCCCCCCCCCTTTTCCCTGCTTCACTGGCTGGCTCTATGAACTCTCCCATTTTGACATATCTCTCAGATACAATCTAGTACTATGTAATCTCTCAGATACAATCTAGTACTATGTTGTGTACGCCCCCATGGTAACCCTTCACTACCTCCCTGGTTGGTGTTCCACACTTTACCACACTGGTTTGACCAGCATGGAACTGTCTGTTTTTTGTAGTACTTGGCACTGTTCCAGATGCTAGATTTTAGGGTTTTATATACTAATTATATGTTATGTATCTTGATAGCCACAATATATCTTTCCGCTCTTGAAGAAGCGTGAAGACACGCAAAACATGTTGAGCATTGAGCACTTACTTACATGACATGAATTAATCGACTGCAGATCTGCTATCCAGC